>NC_056739.1:26878668-27001504 GCF_019279795.1 Protopterus annectens | reverse complement strand
GCTTAGTCCCCAAAGGGGGGCAAAAGGTGATTGTGAGAGCTCTGCTCTCAGACACACCCCTTACGCTCATACATGGAACTGTGTCTGTTTTAGAGGATGGCTGTGCGCCTACATAAATATGCATGGCTGCTGCAAACAGGAACGGTCCCTGCCGTGCAGGAATAACTTATTCTTGCATGGCTGCTTGCTGAATCCCGGGGTTAATGTGGACTTTCTGCTAAATATTTTACTCTTCTTTGACATACTCAACAATTTTATACAAGCTATCAAAACACTTTACTCCGAGGCCCACACTTTTCTACAAATTAGTAAAAATCTATCTTCTCGTATTCACATTAAGAATGGGCAGCCCTGCCCAATGTCCCCCTACTTATTTAATCTATACATTGAACCCTTATTCCTCCTAATCTCTCAGAAAGCTTTCCACCACATTCCCAAAATCTTTAACACCAAAATTACTCTATCAAGTTTTGCTGATGATCTAAATCTATATTACTCCCTACCTAATTCGGACCTTTAGAAACTACTATCCTCCATCGACACGTATTTGTAATTTTCAAACTACAAACTGAATTTAAAGAAAACAACTATCTTTCCTGTTAACTTTCCTTGTCAGCTTCCCACCTACTCCTTATCATCTGGAATTAAAATGAATCAATCTCTGCAATATCTAGGAATATCCTTCCACCAAGACCCTAAACATTTTTATTTAAACAATATTACTAAACTGTGGTCTAACATACAACAAGACCTCAACAGATGGGCAAAACTTCAACTTCCTTCCTAGCTAAAATAGCCACAATTAAGATGAATCTCTTACCCAGACTATCTTTAACACCACCAAACATAATTATCAACAAAATATTCTTCAAAACCCTCCAGTCTACTATCTCCAAATTTATCTAGATTCCCAAATCAATTAGAATTAGTTAGAACAAACTGACTTACCCCAAAAACAGTGGGGGCTTAGGGTTACCCAACCTTAAACTATATTACGACAGCACAAGGTGTAACAAACTAATAACAGTATCTGACTATATTCCAACCTCACATCAGTGGTCACCAACTTGGTTACTTGGGTTTAAAATCCTGTACAACTATATCAGAACATTTTGCTTTAACCCCAGAGCTCTCTTTCCTTAACAATGAAAGCTTAAAAATGTAAAAAAACACACAACTATAAAACATAAAATCACCACCCACAAAATATTTTCAAATCTTTAAACTTATACAATGCATTTATTACTCTACAACCTATCCACCTTAGCCCCAATCTTAAAATGAGTAATAAGATGATTAACTTAAGCAAATACCCACTCCTGAAGGAGATTACCATCTCAGATATCTTTCCTTCAGGAATAATGCAGTAATGAAATAAGAACTCAATTAGACCTCCCAAAAGTTATACAATCACTATAAGGCAAATTTGTGACCTTAGCCACTTGTATTATAGAGAAGCCCACCGCAAACACCAATGACATTCACGACCTGTAAAAGACTTTATGGAGCATTCCTATCTTTAAATAGAAATTTATATCTAACATACCAAATTTATTCTCTCAATCAAAACTCAAAGGATATAATCTTCTCCTAAATGTTAAGGACCTTGACCCATCAGTTTCTAACAACTAAATCTCCATGCTATCAGCTAACTTCAAAACTCATTCCCTTAAAAAGCAGAATATACACAAATTGTGATATTTCATAATGCCCTACCTTTTCCCAACCATACTCAATGAAATGCATCCCTCAACCTCCCTTTTTGCCTAAGTAGCAAGAGCTGACCCATTCCACATTTTCTGGAGCTGTAGGTTCTCCTACATTCTCTGGTGCTCATTAATAAAGCTCAGCCTTGAAAAGATGGGCTATGAAACAACAATATCTAAAACAAGTTCCCTGCCTTGAGTTGCGGCAAGGAGGCCAAATACAAAAATAAATGACATAGAGTGAGCCGTGTACCAGTAGTTTATTGAACTACTACAATACATTATAATGCAAAACAGACCGGTTTAGGCCAACAAAGGTCAGGCCTTCATCAGTGTATTACAAACAACATAGTGATCAGATCTTTATATAGTGAAAACATATCATTGGTTGAAAATTACATATTAATCAGTGAACTCATGAATATTTATATGTTTCAATAACAACCATATAAACTTGAAAATTATATATAAAAAATATAATCATAAATATTCATTTTAGTCCCGGATTGAATAAAGCTCCAAGTTTAGTGATCCATTTTTCCTAGCATTAATTTCTTATGCCAACCAGATTTATGGAGATACGATCCGCAATGAGTTTATCTATAATAATAAAATGGAGACAGTCGGATGTATAAGAGTGTGTTTTGTATATTCATTGAATGCTTCTCTTACATTTAATAAGCTAAGATGTTCAGACATCACATGAAATCTAAAAGGTCTTGAAGTCTGATCTATGTAGAGATGCATGGCAGCTGCAGCAAGCCATATAGATTGCCCAATCAGTGTTACAATTGGCAAAAAAGCGAATGTCAAAGAAACTATACTGCTATTTCTACCAAGTAAATTCCTTGGACTTCAAAGGTGTTTGCAATTAACACAATGTCCACAGGGAAAACATCCAATCAATCTATAAGCCCAAAATAGTAGTTTGATTACAGCAGGTAATCTAGACTCAGAATGATGTTTATAGTGATTAAAATAACCAGCTAGATTTTTTCGCTGCGGAAGGAAAGAACATGTATTAAGTTTGGTGCTGAATCTTTGTTATCAGCTTTAAGTATATTCAATTGTCTTTGATGATGTTCATAAATTTATTAGTATTTCTGCCAAAAGTGGTAGTGAACCTTAATATATTAGATGATGCACATTTATTTTTTGTTTTTATAAATCAATGGTGTCTCTTTGCAGACCCAAAGCATGATTCTGTGCCATATTGACATATCCTGAGCTGTAGCCTCTATTCATAAATCTATTATGTAAGATCAGGCATGATGTCTAAAAGTAACATCGTCTGAGCAATTCCGTCTAATTCTTAAAATTGTGATTTTGGAGCGTTTTGGCTATATGTTTTTGGATGAAAGCTGGAGGCATGGGTAAAGTGTTGTATTGTGGGAATTCTGATACACACTTCAGTTGTAAAGATTATCATCCTCATTTTTGTGACAAAACATCAAAAGCGTGGGATTTTTGGTCATAAGTGATAGTAAATTAGATTCCCCATTTGTTATGAACGATACTCCAAACTTCTTGGAGATATCCAATATCTGATCTCCATGCACCATCCAGCAGTCATCCAAATATCTCCAGCCAGATGTCAATATCAGGCAAAACAAGTTATGAGAATCATCATAAATCGCGGATTTCCTCGATATAAGCCATAAAAGATCAGCATATATGGGGGCAAAGGAAGCCCCCATTTAACAACTACCCTTAATCTGTAAATAACATTCCTGATGATTATAGAAGAGCGTTTTAGTTAATACATGCTCAGTTAGATTAATGAAATGTATTAAAACCAGGTGGATATAGAGTTAGATTTATAAAGCCAATATTCAATGGCATCAAAGACCCGGCCCAATGTGGGATGTTAGTATATAATGAGCTGACATCAAAGCGTGCATATACCAATTCTGTTCTAACTGCATGTGTTAAGCTATGTGCTCAAAAGGTGTGTAGGTGTCCTGTATTCTAGATCTAACTTAGGGGTAGAAAGTGGTTTTAAATGCTAGGTCCAAAAATTCTGAAGCGGCTCAGTAAGTGATCTATGCCCGACACTATAGGTCTGCCTGGTGGATGTAAAGGATCTTTGAATCTTAGGCAGAAGTAAATAAATTGTCTGGCAGGGTCAGTGATAGTTAGGTGTTTAGTGTTTTATCAGTAATGATCCCATTATCAACCTTGGGAATGTAAGAAATCTTGGATTTGTTGAAAAATACTGGTGGCTGGGATCAGAGGCATTTTATTATAATAGCGGGCATCACCCAATTATTAAATTAGCCTTGATGTCATAATAACTCCAATCCATAACCCCACTGCTACCTTTATCAGCATGAAGAATTACCAATTCCTTATTTCTAACTAGTTCTTCTAAACTGGATATATCACTTTTGGTCATATTGTGGGCATAGGATTTTCTAAAATTATGTGTTGAAAATGTAAGAAGTCACTCAGTATTCATTGAAAAAGACCAGCAGAGGGTGCATAGGAGGTGTAAATGATGAGGCATGATATCTAAATGCCTGCGTATGTTGTTGTTCTTCATCCCTTTGTCCTGAAAAACAATTTAAGGTTAATAAGTCTACAAAGAAAATAAATCTTGTACCAAAATTGTCTTCAGGAACAAAAAAACCTGGGATAAAAGATAGTCCTTTATTTAATAAAGATGTTTGTTCAGGTGTTAATGCAGTATTAGAGATATTACAAACATTGTTCACTTGTTGGTTGAGTACTTCCATCAAAATTCTGGAGACTTGTAACTCTTTTGTGTTTCCTACCCCCTCCTCCTGCCCCTGTTTGCCCTAAAAGGGATAGTATGATTACTACGTTTGGAAGTAGGGACCCATGGTGTGCTGTGTATCAGTATCAGTTCTGATGAGTGTCATAATCAGTTGAGTCTATAATATTATTACCGTCTTTTAGAATGGAACGTGGACGTTTCCTTTTGGAACTAGGTGTGTTGGTGTTAGCTGCATTTTGAAATCTGACATGTCTGACATATTTGAATGGTTGACCTTTTTGATAATCAGACAAATCCCGTGAAAATTTTTTAAGTTTCTTTTCTTTAAGTGTGGTGTCAAAAGTCAACAAATCAGAACTAAGTTTGGATAATAATGAAGGAAAAAAACTTTCCTGTTGGTGTTGGTTACAATCTTCAATAAGTTGTAATACCTTTGAATTTTGTTTATCAATAATCCTAGTATAATAGTTGGACAGTGAGTGTACAAACCTCATGGAACATTCTTGTTGAATGGATAACCATTCAGTATTAAGAATATCATCCGGATCCGCCACCAATGGCTGAATCTTTACCCTCAGACCTCTAGGACATATGTCCTTGGCCAAATAAGCTTTCAATAGTTTTAGGTGCCATACATCAGATCTCAATGATCTCATATTTTTATTAAGATCATCAAATGATTTTTGACATAACTGTTCTGGCTTCAAGGGATTAGAAATAGCAGAGCCATCAATACCCACACCAATACCAAATGGTGCCAAATCATCCTTGTCCGAAGATAGATCCAAAAATATTTTACTTAAGTCCATCATAGAAGATGATAAGAGAAGTATTGTAATAAAACAATAAAAAGCAACCACGCCCTGTGTCAAAAACAAACAATTAATAATTTTTATTTTACATTTGTTGACCGGGCTAGTCTGGCTGGATACATGTCCATTTTCAGCAGAGGCCCGAGGAGAAAAGCTCCACTAAATACTAAGTACATTACATAAACAAATCATTACTTTAAAAAATAGCAATACTTGGAGTCATATCAACCCAAGGACTGAATGATCACGTCCGTTATAAGGAGAGAAAAAATCGTCAAATCCTTGGCAAAATAAATGTATTAAATGGATATCAACCATGTAGATATTGGCAAACACGCCAACACAGCACACCATAAAGTCCCCAGCAGGAGGTTCAACAACGTATATCCTAAAACAAGTTCCCCTGCACGCGGGAAGTTGCACGGCAAAAAGGAGAGCCAAATACAAAAAATAAGCCAGCAACAAGTGAGCTCACTTTTTTTTTCACGATTTTTTCTCTCCTTATAACGGACGTTTATGTGTCCTGACCAGGTACTGATCACTTTTCCATAACATCAGTGATTTAATGTTGGTGTTTGTCATCATGGAATTGAGCTTATGTCGTTAATATATGTATTCAAAAGGATGGTAACAGCATTACTTGGGGCTAATTATCATTGAGAAGATGCTCTTCGGATCCTGTCTATAACTGCTTTTGCTACGGACAGTTCAATCTTCTGTTTTTGGACAGTAAAGCATGCTTATACATTTTTAAGGCGTTTTATTTTTGCCTTATTATTATTCGTATGCAGGAGAACTCCATTTGGACAACGCTGTTAAATTCCCTGTTGGGATGGTATGGCGGTTTGTAGCATGTCCCCTTTCATATAGCTGATGGTGTTTGTCATTTGCTGACTTATTATTTTTGACATTTGGTTTTTTTTTCCGAAATTCCGGGGCAGGGGAACTTGTTTTAGGATACACTTATGACTTGGAATTTCCGCCAATATTTCATGTTTGGTGTTGATTCAAGGATCAAAATTTTTACTCTTTGTTAGGTTGTAGCAGTAATCCCAAAATAAAAAGGGAAATTTTTGTCAGTGCCCAAATTTCTTGGAAAAAATTAAAAATTAAAAACTGCCCCCCTGTGAAAACAAAAATTTTTTTTTGTCCCCTGCTATAATGCCTTTTTAGGGCCAAAATCCACTTCTAAGCACTAAACAAATATACTTAAAAATGTTGAGTCATATGGGGGGGGGGGGGGGGGGGGGGGGGGGGGGGGGGGGGGGGGGGGGGGGGGGGGGGGGGGGCTGGGGGGGGGTGGGGGGGGGGGGGGGGGGGGGGGGGGGGGGGGGGGGGTGGGGGGGGGGGGGGGGGGGGGGGGGGGGGGGGGGGGGCGGGGGGGGGGGGGGGGGGGGGGGGGGGGGGGGTCTCATTATATTGTTCATAAGTGATTACTATTTAAATATCACACTTTCTTAAATCTTAAGCAATGCTTATATATTGTTACAGTTTATATTTGGCATAAGAACTTTAACATCTCTTAGGTGCTTCTCTTTTGATTTAAGACGGACTGTTTAAGTCTAATATCATTTTTGGAGGGCATATCATTTATATGAAACTAGGAGTTTTATTCAGACATATTTTCTATGATTATTGTGAATTATTTGGTTGTTGGACATACTGCTTATATAACAGTGCTCACTTTGAATTTATCATTGTTTTTCATGTTCATTATATATCCTAGCCAATATTTTGAGGGAATAATAAGTGTGTTTTATGACTGTACCTAGTACAATATCAGAACACTAATTTAAATATTATCTATTTACATTTGTTAATATTACTTTGTCTATATTCTGTGTATTACATTTAAACAAATACTCAGGTTCATTAGACTAGGTTTTGAGGTGCCATTTTTAGTGTTTAGCTTTTGTACCTATTGTTCAGATCAGGGGTCAGCTTATTCACTTTATATCACATAACATGAGGATATGAACATTTTAAATAATCATTAGTATCATAAATAACATCAATAATATTGCTCATTGTGATAATAGATAAAAAATTTTTTTCTATTCAGTATTGGATATCATCTGGGACCTGACCACAATTGTTTCAAAAATTTTTTCTCTGACCTTTTTGAAAAAATCAGTCTTCACTTTTTTGTTTGTAGTTTCAGGTGCCTTACTTTAGACCTATGCTAGATACATAAGGAGCATAGAATTCCATCTATATTATACCATTATTGTCCTGTGTCTAACGTGGCTTTAGGGTGCAAAGGGTTTGCACAAACTGCATTTTGGCCATTATAGTTTGAATATTATTAATTGTTTGTTTTTGACACAGGGCGTGGTTGCTTTTATTGTTTTATTACAATACTTCTCTTATCATCTTCTATGATGGACTTAAGTAAAATATTTTTGGATCTATCTTCGGACAAGGATGATTTGGCACCATTTGGTATTGGTGTGGGTATTGATGGCTCTGCTATTTCTAATCCCTTGAAGCCAGAACAGTTATGTCAAAAATCATTTGATGATCTTAATAAAAATATGAGATCATTGAGATCTGATGTATGGCACCTAAAACTATTGAAAGCTTATTTGGCCAAGGACATATGTCCTAGAGGTCTGAGGGTAAAGATTCAGCCATTTATGGCGGATCCGGATGATATTCTTAATACTGAATGGTTATCCATTCAACAAGAATGTTCCATGAGGTTTGTACACTCACTGTCCAACTATTATACTAGGATTATTGATAAACAAAATTCAAAGGTATTACAACTTATTGAAGATTGTAACCAACACCAACAGGAAAGTTTTTTTCCTTCATTATTATCCAAACTTAGTTCTGATTTGTTGACTTTTGACACCACACTTAAAGAAAAGAAACTTAAAAAATTTTCACGGGATTTGTCTGATTATCAAAAAGGTCAACCATTCAAATATGTCAGACATGTCAGATTTCAAAATGCAGCTAACACCAACACACCTAGTTCCAAAAGGAAACGTCCACGTTCCATTCTAAAAGGACGTGGTAATATTATAGACTCAACTGATTATGACACCTCATCAGGAACTGATACTGATACACAGCACACCATGGGGTCCCCTACGCCCAAACGTAGTAATCATACTATCCCTTTAGGGCAAACAGGGGGGGCAGGAGGAGGGGGGGTAGGAAACACAAAAAGGGTTACAAGTCTCCAGAATTTGATGGAAGTACTAACCAACAAGTAAACAATGTTTGTAATATCTCTAATACTGCATTAACACCTGAACAAACATCTTTATTAAATAAAGGACTATCTTTTATCCCAGGTTTTTTTGTTCCTGAAGACAATTTTGCACAAGATTTATTTTCTTTTTGTAGACTTATTAACCTTAAATTGTTTTTTCAGGACAAAGGGGATGAAGAACAACAACATACGCAGGCATTTAGATATCATGCCTCATCATTTACACCTCCTATGCACCCTTCTGTTGGTCTTTTTCTACGTAATGTACTGAGTGACTTACATTTTCAACATAATTTTGTGCAACCTATGCCCAATAATATGACCAAAAGTGATATATCCAGTTTAGAAGAACTAGTTAGAAATAAGGAATTGGTAATTCTTCATGCTGATAAAGGTGGGGCAGTGGTGGTTATGGATTGGAGTTATTATGACATCGAGGCGCACCGACAATTGGGTGATGCCCGTTATTATAATAAAATGCCTCTTGATCCCACACCAGTATTTTTCCAACAAATCCAAGATTTCTTACATTCTGCGGTTGATAATGGGATCATTACTGATAAAACACTAAAACACCTAACCATCACTGACCCTGCCAGACAATTTATTTACTTTCTGCCTAAGATTCATAAAGATCCTTTACATCCACCAGGCAGACCTATAGTGTCGGGCATAGGATCACTTACTGAGCCGCTTTCAGAATTTTTGACCGAGTATTTAAAACCACTTCTACCTTGGGTTAGATCTAGAATACAGGACACGACACAATTTTTGAGCATAGTTAATGATATGCAGTTAGAACAGAATTGGTGGCTATGTACGTTTGATGTCAGCTCATATATACTAACATCCCACATTGGGCCGGTCTTGATGCCATTGAATATTGGCTTTATAAATCTAACCTATATCCACCTGGTTTTAATACATTTCTCATTAATCTAACTGAGCATGTATTAACTAAAAACGTCTTCTTCTATGATCAGGAATGTTATTTACAGATTAAGGGTACAGCAATGGGGGCTTCCTTTGCCCCCATATATGCTGATCTTTTTATGGCTTATATCGAGGAAATCATGATTTATGATGATTCTCATAACTTGTTTTTGCCTGATATTGTCATCTGGCGGAGATATTTGGATGACTGCTGGATGGTATGGAGATCAGATATTGATATCTCCAAGAATTTTTGGAGTATCTAAACGATAACAAATGGGGAATTCAATTTACCATCACTTATGACCAAAAATCTATCACGTTTCTTGATGTTTTGGTCACAACAAATGAGGATGATACCCTTACAACTGAAGTGTACCGTAAATTCCCACAATACAACACTTTACTCCATGCCTCCAGCTTTCATCCAAAACATATAGCCAAAAACATTCCAAAATCACAATTTTTAAGAATTAGACGGAATTGCTCAGACGATGTTACTTTTAGACATCATGCTCGTGATCTACATAATAGATTTATGAATAGAGGCTACAGCTCAGGATATGTCACTATGGCACAGAATCATGCTTTGGGTCTGCAAAGAGACAATTTATTGATTTATAAAAACAAAAACAAATGTGCATCATCTAATATATTAAGGTTCACTACCACTTTTGGCAGAAATACTAATAAATTTATGAACATCATCAAAGACAATTGGAATATACTTAAAGCTGATAACAAGATTCAGCAATTCATTCCTAATACATGTTCTTTTTCCTTTCGCAAAGGAAAAAATCTAGCTGGTTATTTTAATCACTATAAACATCATTCTGAGTCTAGATTACCTGGGTTGTATCAAACTACTATTTTGGGCGATAGATTGATTGGATGTTTTCCCTGTGGACATTGTGTTAATTGCAAACACCTTTTAAAGTCCAAGGAATTTACTAGTAGAAATAGCAGTATAGTTTTTGGCATTCGCTTTTTTGCCAATTGTACCACTGATTGGGCAATCTATATGGCTTGCTGCAGCTGCCATGCATTCTACATAGGTCAGACTTCAAGACCTTTTAGATTGCGTATGTCTGAACATCTTAGCGATATTAAATGTAAGAGAAGCACCAATGCATTATACAAACACACTCTTATACATCCGACTGCTCAATTCCATTTTATTATTATAGATAAACTCATTGGTGATCGTACCTATAAATCTGGTTGGCATAAGAAATTAGATGCTAGGGAGAAAAAATGGATCACTAAACTTGGAGCTTTATTCAATCCGGGACTAAATGAATATTTATGATTATATTTTTATATATAATTTTCAGTATTGGATATCATCTGGGACCTGACCACAATTGTTTCAAAACTTTTTTCTCTGACCTTTTTGAAAAAATCAGTCTTCACTTTTTTGTTTGTAGTTTCAGGTGCCTTACTTTAGACCTATGCTAGATACATAAGGAGCATAGAATTCCATCTATATTATACCATTATTGTCCTGTGTCTAACGTGGCTTTAGGGTGCAAAGGGTTTGCACAAACTGCATTTTGGCCATTATAGTTTGAATATTATTAATTGTTTGTTTTTGACACAGGGCGTGGTTGCTTTTTATTGTTTTATTACAATACTTCTCTTATCATCTTCTATGATGGACTTAAGTAAAATATTTTTGGATCTATCTTCGGACAAGGATGATTTGGCACCATTTGGTATTGGTGTGGGTATTGATGGCTCTGCTATTTCTAATCCCTTGAAGCCAGAACAGTTATGTCAAAAATCATTTGATGATCTTAATAAAAATATGAGATCATTGAGATCTGATGTATGGCACCTAAAACTATTGAAAGCTTATTTGGCCAAGGACATATGTCCTAGAGGTCTGAGGGTAAAGATTCAGCCATTGGTGGCGGATCCGGATGATATTCTTAATACTGAATGGTTATCCATTCAACAAGAATGTTCCATGAGGTTTGTACACTCACTGTCCAACTATTATACTAGGATTATTGATAAACAAAATTCAAAGGTATTACAACTTATTGAAGATTGTAACCAACACCAACAGGAAAGTTTTTTTCCTTCATTATTATCCAAACTTAGTTCTGATTTGTTGACTTTTGACACCACACTTAAAGAAAAGAAACTTAAAAAAATTTTCACGGGATTTGTCTGATTATCAAAAAGGTCAACCATTCAAATATGTCAGAAATGTCAGATTTCAAAATGCAGCTAACACCAACACACCTAGTTCCAAAAGGAAACGTCCACGTTCCATTCTAAAAGGACGTGGTAATATTATAGACTCAACTGATTATGACACCTCATCAGGAACTGATACTGATACACAGCACACCATGGGGTCCCCTACGCCCAAACGTAGTAATCATACTATCCCTTTAGGGCAAACAGGGGGGGCAGGAGGAGGGGGGGTAGGAAACACAAAAGGGTTACAAGTCTCCAGAATTTGATGGAAGTACTAACCAACAAGTAAACAATGTTTGTAATATCTCTAATACTGCATTAACACCTGAACAAACATCTTTATTAAATAAAGGACTATCTTTTATCCCAGGTTTTTTTGTTCCTGAAGACAATTTTGCACAAGATTTATTTTCTTTTTGTAGACTTATTAACCTTAAATTGTTTTTTCAGGACAAAGGGGATGAAGAACAACAACATACGCAGGCATTTAGATATCATGCCTCATCATTTACACCTCCTATGCACCCTTCTGTTGGTCTTTTTCTACGTAATGTACTGAGTGACTTACATTTTCAACATAATTTTGTGCAACCTATGCCCAGTAATATGACCAAAAGTGATATATCCAGTTTAGAAGAACTAGTTAGAAATAAGGAATTGGTAATTCTTCATGCTGATAAAGGTGGGGCAGTGGTGGTTATGGATTGGCGTTATTATGACATCGAGGCGCACCGACAATTGAGTGATGCCCGTTATTATAATAAAATGCCTCTTGATCCCACACCAGTATTTTTCCAACAAATCCAAGATTTCTTACATTCTGCGGTTGATAATGGGATCATTACTGATAAAACACTAAAACACCTAACCATCACTGACCCTGCCAGACAATTTATTTACTTTCTGCCTAAGATTCATAAAGATCCTTTACATCCACCAGGCAGACCTATAGTGTCGGGCATAGGATCACTTACTGAGCCGCTTTCAGAATTTTTGACCGAGTATTTAAAACCACTTCTACCTTGGGTTAGATCTAGAATACAGGACACGACACAATTTTTGAGCACAGTTAATGATATGCAGTTAGAACAGAATTGGTGGCTATGTACGTTGGATGTCAGCTCATATATACTAACATCCCACATTGGGCCGGTCTTGATGCCATTGAATATTGGCTTTATAAATCTAACCTATATCCACCTGGTTTTAATACATTTCTCATTAATCTAACTGAGCATGTATTAACTAAAAACGTCTTCTTCTATGATCAGGAATGTTATTTACAGATTAAGGGTACAGCAATGGGGGCTTCCTTTGCCCCCATATATGCTGATCTTTTTATGGCTTATATCGAGGAAATCATGATTTATGATGATTCTCATAACTTGTTTTTGCCTGATATTGTCATCTGGCGGAGATATTTGGATGACTGCTGGATGGTATGGAGATCAGATATTGGATATCTCCAAGAATTTTTGGAGTATCTAAACGATAACAAATGGGGAATTCAATTTACCATCACTTATGACCAAAAATCTATCACGTTTCTTGATGTTTTGGTCACAAAAAATGAGGATGATACCCTTACAACTGAAGTGTATCGTAAATTCCCACAATACAACACTTTACTCCATGCCTCCAGCTTTCATCCAAAACATATAGCCAAAACATTCCAAAATCACAATTTTAAGAATTAGACGGAATTGCTCAGACGATGTTACTTTTTAGACATCATGCTCGTGATCTACATAATAGATTTATGAATAGAGGCTACAGCTCAGGATATGTCACTATGGCACAGAATCATGCTTTGGGTCTGCAAAGAGACAATTTATTGATTTATAAAACAAAATAAATGTGCATCATCTAATATATTAAGGTTCACTACCACTTTTGGCAGAAATACTAATAAATTTATGAACATCATCAAAGACAATTGGAATATACTTAAAGCTGATAACAAGATTCAGCAATTCATTCCTAATACATGTTCTTTTCCTTTCGCAAAGGAAAAATCTAGCTGGTTATTTTAATCACTATAAACATCATTCTGAGTCTAGATTACCTGGGTTGTATCAAACTACTATTTTGGGCGATAGATTGATTGGATGTTTTCCCTGTGGACATTGTGTTAATTGCAAACACCTTTTAAAGTCCAAGGAATTTACTAGTAGAAATAGCAGTATAGTTTTTGGCATTCGCTTTTTTGCCAATTGTACCACTGATTGGGCAATCTATATGGCTTGCTGCAGCTGCCATGCATTCTACATAGGTCAGACTTCAAGACCTTTTAGATTGCGTATGTCTGAACATCTTAGCGATATTAAATGTAAGAGAAGCACCAATGCATTATACAAACACACTCTTATACATCCGACTGCTCAATTCCATTTTATTATTATAGATAAACTCATTGGTGATCGTACCTATAAATCTGGTTGGCATAAGAAATTAGATGCTAGGGAGAAAAATGGATCACTAAACTTGGAGCTTTATTCAATCCGGGACTAAATGAATATTTATGATTATATTTTTATATATAATTTTCAGTATTGGATATCATCTGGGACCTGACCACAATTGTTTCAAAAATTTTTTCTCTGACCTTTTTGAAAAAATCAGTCTTCACTTTTTTGTTTGTAGTTTCAGGTGCCTTACTTTAGACCTATGCTAGATACATAAGGAGCATAGAATTCCATCTATATTATACCATTATTGTCCTGTGTCTAACGTGGCTTTAGGGTGCAAAGGGTTTGCACAAACTGCATTTTGGCCATTATAGTTTGAATATTATTAATTGTTTGTTTTTGACACAGGGCGTGGTTGCTTTTTATTGTTTTATTACAATACTTCTCTTATCATCTTCTATGATGGACTTAAGTAAAATATTTTTGGATCTATCTTCGGACAAGGATGATTTGGCACCATTTGGTATTGGTGTGGGTATTGATGGCTCTGCTATTTCTAATCCCTTGAAGCCAGAACAGTTATGTCAAAATCATTTGATGATCTTAATAAAAATATGAGATCATTGAGATCTGATGTATGGCACCTAAAACTATTGAAAGCTTATTTGGCCAAGGACATATGTCCTAGAGGTCTGAGGGTAAAGATTCAGCCATTGGTGGCGGATCCGGATGATATTCTTAATACTGAATGGTTATCCATTCAACAAGAATGTTCCATGAGGTTTGTACACTCACTGTCCAACTATTATACTAGGATTATTGATAAACAAAATTCAAAGGTATTACAACTTATTGAAGATTGTAACCAACACCAACAGGAAAGTTTTTTCCTTCATTATTATCCAAACTTAGTTCTGATTTGTTGACTTTTGACACCACACTTAAAGAAAAGAAACTTAAAAATTTTCACGGGATTTGTCTGATTATCAAAAGGTCAACCATTCAAATATGTCAGACATGTCAGATTTCAAAATGCAGCTAACACCAACACACCTAGTTCCAAAGGAAACGTCCACGTTCCATTCTAAAAGGACGTGGTAATATTATAGACTCAACTGATTATGACACCTCATCAGGAACTGATACTGATACACAGCACACCATGGGGTCCCCTACCAAACGTAGTAATCATACTATCCCTTTAGGGCAAACAGGGGGCAGGAGGAGGGGAAGGAAACACAAAAAGGGTTACAAGTCTCCAGAATTTGATGGAAGTACTAACCAACAAGTAAACAATGTTTGTAATATCTCTAATACTGCATTAACACCTGAACAAACATCTTTATTAAATAAAGGACTATCTTTTATCCCAGGTTTTTTTGTTCCTGAAGACAATTTTGCACAAGATTTATTTTCTTTTGTAGACTTATTAACCTTAAATTGTTTTTTCAGGACAAAGGGGATGAAGAACAACAACATACGCAGGCATTTAGATATCATGCCTCATCATTTACACCTCCTATGCACCCTTCTGTTGGTCTTTTTCTACGTAATGTACTGAGTGACTTACATTTTCAACATAATTTTGTGCAACCTATGCCCAATAATATGACCAAAAGTGATATATCCAGTTTAGAAGAACTAGTTAGAAATAAGGAATTGGTAATTCTTCATGCTGATAAAGGTGGGGCAGTGGTGGTTATGGATTGGAGTTATTATGACATCGAGGCACCGACAATTGGGTGATGCCCGTTATTATAATAAAATGCCTCTTGATCCCACACCAGTATTTTTCCAACAAATCCAAGATTTCTTACATTCTGCGGTTGATAATGGGATCATTACTGATAAAACACTAAAACACCTAACCATCACTGACCCTGCCAGACAATTTATTTACTTTCTGCCTAAGATTCATAAAGATCCTTTACATCCACCAGGCAGACCTATAGTGTCGGGCATAGGATCACTTACTGAGCCACTTTCAGAATTTTTGACCGAGTATTTAAAACCACTTCTACCTTGGGTTAGATCTAGAATACAGGACACGACACAATTTTTGAGCATAGTTAATGATATGCAGTTAGAACAGAATTGGTGGCTATGTACGTTGGATGTCAGCTCATATATACTAACATCCCACATTGGGCCGGTCTTGATGCCATTGAATATTGGCTTTATAAATCTAACCTATATCCACCTGGTTTTAATACATTTCTCATTAATCTAACTGAGCATGTATTAACTAAAAACGTCTTCTTCTATGATCAGGAATGTTATTTACAGATTAAGGGTACAGCAATGGGGCTTCCTTTGCCCCATATATGCTGATCTTTTTATGGCTTATATCGAGGAAATCATGATTTATGATGATTCTCATAACTTGTTTTTGCCTGATATTGTCATCTGGCGGAGATATTTGGATGACTGCTGGATGGTATGGAGATCAGATATTGGATATCTCCAAGAATTTTTGGAGTATCTAAACGATAACAAATGGGGAATTCAATTTACCATCACTTATGACCAAAAATCTATCACGTTTCTTGATGTTTTGGTCACAAAAAATGAGGATGATACCCTTACAACTGAAGTGTATCGTAAATTCCCACAATACAACACTTTACTCCATGCCTCCAGCTTTCATCCAAAACATATAGCCAAAAACATTCCAAAATCACAATTTTTAAGAATTAGACGGAATTGCTCAGACGATGTTACTTTTAGACATCATGCTCGTGATCTACATAATAGATTTATGAATAGAGGCTACAGCTCAGGATATGTCACTATGGCACAGAATCATGCTTTGGGTCTGCAAAGAGACAATTTATTGATTTATAAAAACAAAAATAAATGTGCATCATCTAATATATTAAGGTTCACTACCACTTTTGGCAGAAATACTAATAAATTTATGAACATCATCAAAGACAATTGGAATATACTTAAAGCTGATAACAAGATTCAGCAATTCATTCCTAATACATGTTCTTTTTCCTTTCGCAAAGGAAAAAATCTAGCTGGTTATTTTAATCACTATAAACATCATTCTGAGTCTAGATTACCTGGGTTGTATCAAACTACTATTTTGGGCGATAGATTGATTGGATGTTTTCCTGTGGACATTGTGTTAATTGCAAACACCTTTTAAAGTCCAAGGAATTTACTAGTAGAAATAGCAGTATAGTTTTGGCATTCGCTTTTTTGCCAATTGTACCACTGATTGGGCAATCTATATGGCTTGCTGCAGCTGCCATGCATTCTACATAGGTCAGACTTCAAGACCTTTTAGATTGCGTATGTCTGAACATCTTAGCGATATTAAATGTAAGAGAAGCACCAATGCATTATACAAACACACTCTTATACATCCGACTGCTCAATTCCATTTTATTATTATAGATAAACTCATTGGTGATCGTACCTATAAATCTGGTTGGCATAAGAAATTAGATGCTAGGGAGAAAAATGGATCACTAAACTTGGAGCTTTATTCAATCCGGGACTAAATGAATATTTATGATTATATTTTTATATATAATTTTCAGTATTGGATATCATCTGGGACCTGACCACAATTGTTTCAAAAATTTTTTCTCTGCCCTTTTGAAAAATCAGTCTTCACTTTTTGTTTGTAGTTTCAGGTGCCTTACTTTAGACCTATGCTAGATACATAAGGAGCATAGAATTCCATCTATATTATACCATTATTGTCCTGTGTCTAACGTGGCTTTAGGGTGCAAAGGGTTTGCACAAACTGCATTTTGGCCATTATAGTTTGAATATTATTAATTGTTTGTTTTTGACACAGGGCGTGGTTGCTTTTTATTGTTTTATTACAATACTTCTCTTATCATCTTCTATGATGGACTTAAGTAAAATATTTTTGGATCTATCTTCGGACAAGGATGATTTGGCACCATTTGGTATTGGTGTGGGTATTGATGGCTCTGCTATTTCTAATCCCTTGAAGCCAGAACAGTTATGTCAAAAATCATTTGATGATCTTAATAAAAATATGAGATCATTGAGATCTGATGTATGGCACCTAAAACTATTGAAAGCTTATTTGGCCAAGGACATATGTCCTAGAGGTCTGAGGGTAAAGATTCAGCCATTGGTGGCGGATCCGGATGATATTCTTAATACTGAATGGTTATCCATTCAACAAGAATGTTCCATGAGGTTTGTACACTCACTGTCCAACTATTATACTAGGATTATTGATAAACAAAATTCAAAGGTATTACAACTTATTGAAGATTGTAACCAACACCAACAGGAAAGTTTTTTTCCTTCATTATTATCCAAACTTAGTTCTGATTTGTTGACTTTTGACACCACACTTAAAGAAAAGAAACTTAAAAAAATTTTCACGGGATTTGTCTGATTATCAAAAAGGTCAACCATTCAAATATGTCAGACATGTCAGATTTCAAAATGCAGCTAACACCAACACACCTAGTTCAAAAAGGAAACGTCCACGTTCCATTCTAAAAGGACGTGGTAATATTATAGACTCAACTGATTATGACACCTCATCAGGAACTGATACTGATACACAGCACACCATGGGGTCCCCTACGCCCAAACGTAGTAATCATACTATCCCTTTAGGGCAAACAGGGGGGGCAGGAGGAGGGGGGGGTAGGAAACACAAAAAGGGTTACAAGTCTCCAGAATTTGATGGAAGTACTAACCAACAAGTAAACAATGTTTGTAATATCTCTAATACTGCATTAACACCTGAACAAACATCTTTATTAAATAAAGGACTATCTTTTATCCCAGGTTTTTTTGTTCCTGAAGACAATTTTGCACAAGATTTATTTTCTTTTTGTAGACTTATTAACCTTAAATTGTTTTTTCAGGACAAAGGGGATGAAGAACAACAACATACGCAGGCATTTAGATATCATGCCTCATCATTTACACCTCCTATGCACCCTTCTGTTGGTCTTTTTCTACATAATGTACTGAGTGACTTACATTTTCAACATAATTTTGTGCAACCTATGCCCAATAATATGACCAAAAGTGATATATCCAGTTTAGAAGAACTAGTTAGAAATAAGGAATTGGTAATTCTTCATGCTGATAAAGGTGGGGCAGTGGTGGTTATGGATTGGAGTTATTATGACATCGAGGCGCACCGACAATTGAGTGATGCCCGTTATTATAATAAAATGCCTCTTGATCCCACACCAGTATTTTTCCAACAAATCCAAGATTTCTTACATTCTGCGGTTGATAATGGGATCATTACTGATAAAACACTAAAACACCTAACCATCACTGACCCTGCCAGACAATTTATTTACTTTCTGCCTAAGATTCATAAAGATCCTTTACATCCACCAGGCAGACCTATAGTGTCGGGCATAGGATCACTTACTGAGCCGCTTTCAGAATTTTTGACCGAGTATTTAAAACCACTTCTACCTTGGGTTAGATCTAGAATACAGGACACGACACAATTTTTGAGCATAGTTAATGATATGCAGTTAGAACAGAATTGGTGGCTATGTACGTTGGATGTCAGCTCATTATATACTAACATCCCACATTGGGCCGGTCTTGATGCCATTGAATATTGGCTTTATAAATCTAACCTATATCCACCTGGTTTTAAAACATTTCTCATTAATCTAACTGAGCATGTATTAACTAAAAACGTCTTCTTCTATGATCAGGAATGTTATTTACAGATTAAGGGTACAGCAATGGGGGCTTCCTTTGCCCCCATATATGCTGATCTTTTTATGGCTTATATCGAGGAAATCATGATTTATGATGATTCTCATAACTTGTTTTTGCCTGATATTGTCATCTGGCGGAGATATTTGGATGACTGCTGGATGGTATGGAGATCAGATATTGGATATCTCCAAGAATTTTTGGAGTATCTAAACGATAACAAATGGGGAATTCAATTTACCATCACTTATGACCAAAAATCTATCACGTTTCTTGATGTTTTGGTCACAAAAAATGAGGATGATACCCTTACAACTGAAGTGTACCGTAAATTCCCACAATACAACACTTTACTCCATGCCTCCAGCTTTCATCCAAAACATATAGCCAAAAACATTCCAAAATCACAATTTTTAAGAATTAGACGGAATTGCTCAGACGATGTTACTTTTAGACATCATGCTCGTGATCTACATAATAGATTTATGAATAGAGGCTACAGCTCAGGATATGTCACTATGGCACAGAATCATGCTTTGGGTCTGCAAAGAGACAATTTATTGATTTATAAAAACAAAAATAAATGTGCATCATCTAATATATTAAGATTCACTACCACTTTTGGCAGAAATACTAATAAATTTATGAACATCATCAAAGACAATTAGAATATACTTAAAGCTGATAACAAGATTCAGCAATTCATTCCTAATACATGTTCTTTTTCCTTTCGCAAAGGAAAAAATCTAGCTGGTTATTTTAATCACTATAAACATCATTCTGAGTCTAGATTACCTGGGTTGTATCAAACTACTATTTTGGGCGATAGATTGATTGGATGTTTTCCCTGTGGACATTGTGTTAATTGCAAACACCTTTTAAAGTCCAAGGAATTTACTAGTAGAAATAGCAGTATAGTTTTTGACATTCGCTTTTTTGCCAATTGTAACACTGATTGGGCAATCTATATGGCTTGCTGCAGCTGCCATGCATTCTACATAGGTCAGACTTCAAGACCTTTTAGATTGCGTATGTCTGAACATCTTAGCGATATTAAATGTAAGAGAAGCACCAATGCATTATACAAACACACTCTTATACATCCGACTGCTCAATTCCATTTTATTATTATAGATAAACTCATTGGTGATCGTACCTATAAATCTGGTTGGCATAAGAAATTAGATGCTAGGGAGAAAAAATGGATCACTAAACTTGGAGCTTTATTCAATCCGGGACTAAATGAATATTTATGATTATATTTTTATATATAATTTTCAGTATTGGATATCATCTGGGACCTGACCACAATTGTTTCAAAAATTTTTTCTCTGACCTTTTTGAAAAAATCAGTCTTCACTTTTTTGTTTGTAGTTTCAGATGCCTTACTTTAGACCTATGCTAGATACATAAGGAGCATAGAATTCCATCTATATTATACCATTATTGTCCTGTGTCTAACGTGGCTTTAGGGTGCAAAGGGTTTGCACAAACTGCATTTTGGCCATTATAGTTTGAATATTATTAATTGTTTGTTTTTGACACAGGGCGTGGTTGCTTTTTATTGTTTTATTACAATACTTCTCTTATCATCTTCTATGATGGACTTAAGTAAAATATTTTTGGATCTATCTTCGGACAAGGATGATTTGGCACCATTTGGTATTGGTGTGGGTATTGATGGCTCTGCTATTTCTAATCCCTTGAAGCCAGAACAGTTATGTCAAAAATCATTTGATGATCTTAATAAAAATATGAGATCATTGAGATCTGATGTATGGCACCTAAAACTATTGAAAGCTTATTTGGCCAAGGACATATGTCCTAGAGGTCTGAGGGTAAAGATTCAGCCATTGGTGGCGGATCCGGATGATATTCTTAATACTGAATGGTTATCCATTCAACAAGAATGTTCCATGAGGTTTGTACACTCACTGTCCAACTATTATACTAGGATTATTGATAAACAAAATTCAAAGGTATTACAACTTATTGAAGATTGTAACCAACACCAACAGGAAAGTTTTTTTCCTTCATTATTATCCAAACTTAGTTCTGATTTGTTGACTTTTGACACCACACTTAAAGAAAAGAAACTTAAAAATTTTCACGGATTTGTCTGATTATCAAAAGGTCAACCATTCAAATATGTCAGACATGTCAGATTTCAAAATGCAGCTAACACCAACACACCTAGTTCCAAAGGAAACGCCCACGTTCCATTCTAAAAGGACGTGGTAATATTATAGACTCAACTGATTATGACACCTCATCAGGAACTGATACTGATACACAGCACACCATGGGGTCCCTACCAAACGTAGTAATCATACTATCCCTTTAGGGCAAACAGGGGGCAGGAGGAGGGGGTAGGAAACACAAAAAGGGTTACAAGTCTCCAGAATTTGATGGAAGTACTAACCAACAAGTAAACAATGTTTGTAATATCTCTAATACTGCATTAACACCTGAACAAACATCTTTATTAAATAAAGGACTATCTTTTATCCCAGGTTTTTTTGTTCCTGAAGACAATTTTGCACAAGATTTATTTTCTTTTTGTAGACTTATTAACCTTAAATTGTTTTTCAGGACAAAGGGGATGAAGAACAACAACATACGCAGGCATTTAGATATCATGCCTCATCATTTACACCTCCTATGCACCCTTCTGTTGGTCTTTTTCTACGTAATGTACTGAGTGACTTACATTTTCAACATAATTTTGTGCAACCTATGCCCAATAATATGACCAAAAGTGATATATCCAGTTTAGAAGAACTAGTTAGAAATAAGGAATTGGTAATTCTTCATGCTGATAAAGGTGGGGCAGTGGTGGTTATGGATTGGAGTTATTATGACATCGAGGCGCACCGACAATTGGGTGATGCCCGTTATTATAATAAAATGCCTCTTGATCCCACACCAGTATTTTTCCAACAAATCCAAGATTTCTTACATTCTGCGGTTGATAATGGGATCATTACTGATAAAACACTAAAACACCTAACCATCACTGACCCTGCCAGACAATTTATTTACTTTCTGCCTAAGATTCATAAAGATCCTTTACATCCACCAGGCAGACCTATAGTGTCGGGCATAGGATCACTTACTGAGCCGCTTTCAGAATTTTTGACCGAGTATTTAAAACCACTTCTACCTTGGGTTAGATCTAGAATACAGGACACGACACAATTTTTGAGCATAGTTAATGATATGCAGTTAGAACAGAATTGGTGGCTATGCGTTGGATGTCAGCTCATTATATACTAACATCCCACATTGGGCGGTCTTGATGCCATTGAATATTGGCTTTATAAATCTAACCTATATCCACCTGGTTTTAATACATTTCTCATTAATCTAACTGAGCATGTATTAACTAAAACGTCTTCTTCTATGATCAGGAATGTTATTTACAGATTAAAGGGTACAGTAATGGGGGCTTCCTTTGCCCCATATATGCTGATCTTTTATGGCTTATATCGAGGAAATCATGATTTATGATGATTCTCATAACTTGTTTTTGCCTGATATTGACATCTGGCGGAGATATTTGGATGACTGCTGGATGGTATGGAGATCAGATATTGGATATCTCCAAGAATTTTTGGAGTATCTAAACGATAACAAATGGGGAATTCAATTTACCATCACTTATGACCAAAATCTATCACGTTTCTTGATGTTTTGGTCACAAAAATGAGGATGATACCCTTACAACTGAAGTGTATCGTAAATTCCCACAATACAACACTTTACTCCATGCCTCCAGCTTTCATCCAAAACATATAGCCAAAAACATTCCAAAATCACAATTTTTAAGAATTAGACGGAATTGCTCAGACGATGTTACTTTTAGACATCATGCTCGTGATCTACATAATAGATTTATGAATAGAGGCTACAGCTCAGGATATGTCACTATGGCACAGAATCATGCTTTGGGTCTGCAAAGAGACAATTTATTGATTTATAAAAACAAAAATAAATGTGCATCATCTAATATATTAAGGTTCACTACCACTTTTGGCAGAAATACTAATAAAATTATGAACATCATCAAAGACAATTGGAATATACTTAAAGCTGATAACAAGATTCAGCAATTCATTCCTAATACATGTTCTTTTTCCTTTCACAAAGGAAAAAATCTAGCTGGTTATTTTAATCACTATAAACATCATTCTGAGTCTAGATTACCTGGGTTGTATCAAACTACTATTTTGGGCGATAGATTGATTGGATGTTTTCCCTGTGGACATTGTGTTAATTGCAAACACCTTTTAAAGTCCAAGGAATTTACTAGTAGAAATAGCAGTATAGTTTTTGACATTCGCTTTTTTGCCAATTGTAACACTGATTGAGCAATCTATATGGCTTGCTGCAGCTGCCATGCATTCTACATAGGTCAGACTTCAAGACCTTTTAGATTGCGTATGTCTGAACATCTTAGCGATATTAAATGTAAGAGAAGCACCAATGCATTATACAAACACACTCTTATACATCCGACTGCTCAATTCCATTTTATTATTATAGATAAACTCATTGGTGATCGTACCTATAAATCTGGTTGGCATAAGAAATTAGATGCTAGGGAGAAAAAATGGATCACTAAACTTGGAGCTTTATTCAATCCGGGACTAAATGAATATTTATGATTATATTTTTATATATAATTTTCAAGTTTATATGGTTGTTATTGAAACATAAATATTCATGAGTTCACTGATTAATATGTAATTTTCAACCAATGATATGTTTTCTTTCACTATATAAAGATCTGATCACTATTATGTTGTTTGTAATACACTGATGAAGGTCTGAATCTTTGTTGGCTGAAACCGGTCTGTTTTGCATATAATGTGGTTGTAGTAGTTCAATAAACTACTGGTACACGGCTCTCTTGTTGCTGGCTTATTTTTTGTCTATGAAACAACAACCCTATATTGGAAACTTGCTCTCCTACTTACCCCCCCCCCCCACTGGTCTATCTAAACTACAAGCATGTATATTAGTAACTCTAGTCTCCCTACTGAAGTACTATATTACACTTCATTGGAAGGACATAGCCTCGCTCACATGGGATGGATTTAAACACCTAGCTATCAAACACCTCCTTGCTGATAAATATCTAGGTTTTACTCAAACATCCCACACCCACTTTACTGAATTCTGGAAATACCTTTTTGACCACATCCTAGTTTGATAACAATAACCTCTTTTATTAATGGACACTTGGCATATTTGTAAATAGCTTATCGCTATGTTGTTATGTATTCTCATTAATATATTAGTGTTATTTTATCACAACTTTGTTAGTGTTTATTTACAATGCCTTTATGCTGAATCTGAAATAAAAAGATTTTTCAGGAAAAAAAAAAAAAAAAGAACCCGAGCAGGGTCAGGAATACTGTATAGTGGAGCCCAATCTCTATTATCAGCAGTTTTTTTTTTGTGGAAAAGGTCTACGCATGACTATCTGTGGAGGTGGTTTGGTTGTCCTGAATGACCAGGTTGAAATTACTGGGCAGTGGTCACTGACATTATTTGGGAGGAGGTTAAGTGATATGCATCTGTGCTTGAGGTTGGGTATTATTAACTCTAGTGTACAGTTATTGTTTGTGTGGGTGCATACCTGTGAGCTGTCCAGATTTTTGCAAAATGTCCAGATTTTTGCCTCATATTTTGGTCCGTTCCTTGTAAAATTTGTCATTTACAGCAAATCACTGAGTAGTGAAGTCACTAAATAATGACAGACATTTGAGTTTCAGACTTTATATCATCCAGAAAAATTAATGCTGATGCAAAATCTATTATTTTAGCAATGTTCTAAGTTTATAAGATCAATATTTAAAATCTGTCCTAATTTTTTACCTTTGTCCACCCATTATTTTTGCCTTTGTCCAGATTTCTTCTGCGAAGAGTTTGAGAGGTATGGTGGGTGTTTAGTCTAGTAGATTGATTTGCATGTTGTTTTTGTTAATTCTTTTTTAAACACTTTCATTGAATTATCACTTGTGACACTAGCAAATTTGCATTTATATAAAAGTAATCAAACTGTATTAACAAGTTCATTTTTACAAACATTATACTTCACATATACAACTATATACAGTTATATATAACCTAAGCAACATTGCATAGATTATTCAACCTCCCCTTTTTAAAACAAGAAACATCTTTATTAATCCATCACTTATGATATAGACAAGCATACATTTATATAAATGAAAACAAACCACACTGACACAATCCTAGTTGCAAACATTTTACATCATAAACCACACTCCCAGTTGCAAACATTATACATCACTTATAATCTACCCAGTCATTTTCAGTTAAACATCATAGCTCATTTAAGTCCTGCCTTCTTTTAAACATCATTCCATTCCTGTATGTATTGTTCCCACAATTCCCATTTTTTTCCTGTGTAGTTTGCTCCTACCCTTGTCTAATGATCTCGGTTCCAGTTGTTTTATCTCTGTTACTATATTCACTTCTTCCAGTATAGTTGGTTTAGATTTTGATTTTCTAGTAATTGCTTTTTTGGCAGCCACCATTATTAGACACAGCAAGGCCTTACCATGACTATGCAATTCCAATTCTCTATCATAGCTCAGAAAAATCATCTCTATCATCAAACTAATCTGCCCACACAGCATCTCTGACAGTGCATCCAGCAAGGAATCCTTAAAGTTCACCAACTCACCACACTCCCAGAAAATATGTTCCAAATTATCTCTTTCTTCCCTGTCACACCTCCAACATTTACTGTCTATCTAAAGAAAAATAAATAAAATATCTATGTAAACATTTCCAGGTTAAAATCCTAACTTTTCTAGATTGTGTTGCATATTTGGGGACATACATATATCCTCCCATTGTCTCTTTGTGAATTGCTTATCCAGTCTACCTTCCCAATCCTTTTTAACCTCCTCTGATTGATTCTTATAGTTATCATTGCAAAATGTTATATGCGCTATTATTTATTCCCTTTTTACTGGTGGTTTCTGTTCTAGATTCTACTAAAAACAGACCAGCACTGGTCTTTCATTTAGGACCACTCTGTTTCTTTCTCTTTGCCTATACTCTGATATCAATCCTTGATAGGGAAGGCAGTCTCTAACCTACCTACCAAATAAATTCTTGGTGTCTTCCCATTCTATCATCTTTCCCCGTCTAGTTATTTACTCCCAATACCTTGGTTTCTTTTCCATTTTCTCCAATAAATTCCAGCCTGTTCCTGCCCATTGTCTATATCCCTAATTGCAGTTATCCTTATCAGCAGAATCTCCTTTCTGCATTCCTGTGTTGGCTTAGTTCTTAGGATACTTTCTGCTACTATATATATATATATATATATATATATATATATATATATATATATTCTATATGATTATTGTTATTCTCCTTAAAGGCCTGCAGCCAAAATCCCAGTCTCTCCTTGTTTCTTGAGCCCCCCCCCTCCCGTTTCATCATCATTGCTTTCCACTTTGAATTGTAGTTTTCTGCTTGTGCTATGTATAGGACCTTAACTATGTAGCTTGGAAATACCCCTTTGAATTATGTAATACCAATCTGGCCTGTTTTACTGGAAGAATTAGCTTATAACATTTGACTTTTGCTGTCTTCCCCTCCCAGATAAAGTCCTTCAGCTCTTTATTAAGTGCTATCCACAACTTCTCCTCTGGTTGATAAAAATATACCTGACCTGTATACAAGACTAATGGGACTAAAAACATTTAACTGCTTGTATCTTTTTATCCATATCCTTATAACAAAGCTTCCATTTTCTCAGTTTTTGTATTGTCTTTTATTTAGTCTCTTCCCACATATCCTTAACTGCTACACCCAAATCATTTTTAATCCACACTCCTAAATACTTCATTTTATCATGTCCCCATAAATATGGATAACGCTGAACAAATTCATATGTGGGTACATAATTTAATACTATTGTCTTTGTTTTAGCTTCATTAATTTTGTATCCTGTAAAGATTTGAAACTGTCTCAAAATGTTCTACAACACTGTAATGTCTCTTTCTGGTTTTGTCAGGTATAAAATTATATCATCTACAAATACAGCCAGCTTTTCTTGAGTACCATACCAATTATGTCCTTGAATTTCTGAGTCCCTTATTTTCTTTGCCAGTGGTTCTAAATATAATGCAAATAAAAAAGGGGCAAGAGGACAACCCTGCCTGGTTTCTCTGCTCAAGCAGAAATTATCAAAGAGGACCCCACACACTTTAATTTTCAACTCTGATCCCTTATATATCTTCCTAATCAATCTTATAATTGTTTTAGGAAATGCAAATGCTTTTATTGCCCTGCTCATAAAGTCCCAGCTTACTCTGTCAAATGCTTTCTCTGCATCAAGATCCACCAACAACAACGACATTTCCTTACATTCTGCTTCCCCTCTGGATTATCAATGTTCTGTTGATATTATGAAATATTTGTCTTCCCTCCACAAAACCACACTGATGCATACCTATCAATTTTGTCATTACTTTTGCCATTCTTTTAACCATTATAGAGATGAACACTTTATAATCATGGTTTGGTATTGAACTGGGCTTGTATGAAGCTGGATCTGATGGATCTTTACCCTCATTAGTATTATAACTACCATTGCTTTCTTCCAGGATGTTGGTACTTCTCCTCCTCCTTTTAAAATACTCTTAAAACCTTCCAGATCTTGATCAGTTTTTTCCCCTCCAAGCTTCCAAACTTCCTCAGGAATACCATCTATTCCTGGGACCTTCCTGTAGATTGATTGCACATCACAATTTTTAATCTCCTCTCCTCCTCTCCTAACTGTTAGTAATTGAGCCTCATTTACCTCTAACCTTGGCATATTTAATTCTTCCATAAACATTTCCTTTTGTATCTTTTCTTGATTTCCATATGTCTGTGCTTTATACAGACTTTCATAGAACTTCCAAAATATTTCTTATACCTCTACAGGATCTCTTGTTACCTTCCTTGTTATAGGCTCCCTAAGCTTGGTGGCAGTCCTTTCTACTTTTAGTTGCCCAAGTCATTGTGCTAAAAGTTTTTGTGGTCTAGTGTTATTATCAAAAAAAAGTTGCTTAACAGCAATCTTTCTAAACTCATGTATATTACGAGGTAATCCCTTATTTTCTGCTTAGCATTATGCAGTTGATCCTCTTTTTATTCTGTGAGATTCTCCCTATTTTGCAATGCTTTAACATTTGTCAGTCTTTCTAAGTAATTTCTGTTACTTCTTAATTATAGCTCCCTTTCTTTTATTTCCACCCTATTTCTAAACTCCACCTTAATTTTATGCCATTCCCTATCTATATTTTCAGAAGTAATTTGCATCCTCTGGAATAGCTCCCGAATAATCTCCACTACACATTCCTTAAATTCCTCTCTTTTCAACAGATTGGTGGGAAAGCACCAGTGTCTCATTTTTACTTTATTACCATATAATTTTATTTTAGTTATCATTGACACATGATTTGAAATAGTTATTGGGTGCATATCAAGACCTTCAATTAAATGCACATGTTCCCGTGAAATGTAAATTCTGTGCAGCTTAGCTCAGCTTTTATATCTTGTGGAATAATATGTAAATTCAGTCCAAATGCCTATTACTGAATTCACATACTAAATATTTGCATACATTTATTCAAAAATTTACCCTCCTTTGTTATATTTTCTCTTCTGGGCCCACCAGGTACATCTTCACTGCTGCAAATCAAATCCCTGTCCCCATCTATAAGTAATGTTCCTTACTGAAAACTATTTCTCATAGAATATTCTTAAGCTCCATTATAGCAGTTTAAGGTAGAATATAAATACATGCCAGTGTAATCCTCCTCTCTTGCCAATAGCCCCTTAGCACTACAAATCTACCATTATTATCTTTTTATATCCTATTCTATCAGTAATGGAGCTCCTTTCACAATTAATATAAGTACTTCTCTTTTCCTTTGTACCAAGTATTCTGATGAATAACTATCCTGAAAACCTTTCTTCATCAAATTCACATGTTCAGTTCTTTCCAAGTGTGTCTCCTGTAACATAGCTATTTGGACTCTACATTTTTTAAAAATAGTTCACTAATTGTTTTTTGTATTTATCTGTGAGACTGTAAACCTTTAAAGACATTATAGAAAGCACTGCTTTATTAAAAAAAAGTTATTATTACCACCTTTTATGTATAGCACCTTTTTGTTAAATGTCTAGTTCCAGCTTTTGTGTTATATGCATACACTCTTTGGCAGGTTGAACTTGTATATAATTGTTTCTACTCATATCCATTTCAGCCTATGTCACATTTTAAAACACTTTTTTGTTTTATTGAAAGCCCTCAAAAACTCCCCTAAAACCTATTAATTTAATACTAACACACAAAACTATGCACATCTTCAAATACTGAAGTTTTACCTTCCTAACAGGAGCAAATGTCCCAAACTGACAGCCACACTCACAGACTTGTATTAATGTTAAATAAATGTTATCCATGCTAAGACACATGGTACAGCCTGTGCTTTTACTAAATGCTAACTGGTTTTGTCTTATCTTTATATCTCTCCCAGCTGGGAAACCCATAAATGTTTTCAGAGAAGATGATCTCCTAGCCAGTTTCTATTTAATACCCCCCCTCCCGCCAATCACTCTCCACCAGACTGTAACTAATTTCTCTTTATAGGATTGTCTGCATGGAGACATGAGAACCAGACAGACAATTTCTCTTTATCAGATTGTTTCCATGGAGACATGTGGGCCAGATACAGAATTGCTACTAAAAGCATGTATTCATTTGCTAGAAGAAAGCATTATAATATTCAGTTTTCTTTATCATTTACTTGCTTTCTCTTAAAAGTCATTACTAAATCAGTCTAAGGTCCCTAGTCTAGTCACTCCCCCATGCAAGAATGAGGAAAAAGCACATAATTTTTTCTTTTCTCTTGCTTTTTAACCAGGCTTTTTTTTTTACATTGCAGTTTCTACATTTCTTAAAACAGAACAAGAAAAAGCGAGAAGATAGAAAGAAATGAGTTAAAAGGAACAGGAGCCCCTATTTACAATTCCCATTACACTTAAAATAACTGTGAAAACTTTGAAAAACAACAGTCCAAAGGATGAAACAGCAGCAAAAACTAATAAAAAACAAACTACCAGTCTGATGAACAATGAAGGAAACCACCAGTAGTAGCAAAAAACACAGTTTAATATCACTTTTGTCTCAAAAGACTTCTTAAGAATGAAATAAAATGTACACAGCAGCATCCCCTTATATATCAAATCAAAATAATTACCCAATAAAATGATCAATTACTTAAAGTGCACTAGCAAAAGGAATGCAGTCATTTAAAGGTACACATCAAATAACATAACATAGACAGTTCATTTAAAAATCTTCAGTCTTCTAGTCTTCAGAAAACATTTAATATTCATGGAGTCATTAATACCAGATTTTTTTCAGGCCCTAACCTGAGCTGCCACATAGTTTCTCTTTGTTCATGTTGGTCCTTATCCCTTATATTTCTAACTACATGTTCCAGAACAGCAAACAGAAACTTTTTAAAACCACTACATGTAATGGAATGTTTAAATAGAGCATTATTAATGTTCTTAGTTCTAATACAATAGTAGTGCTCTTTAATTCTTTTATTAAGTGGTCGTGTGGACATACCTACATAAAATTCATTGCACACAGAACAAACAGCAAGATAGACTATGCCACTAGTATTGCAATTATATACACCATCAATGGAAAGTTTCCTGTTCAAACAGGGTAAATCAATATAGGGTCATCCTAAAATAAAATAACATAGAGAACAAAAAACACATTTATACATCCCCTTACAGCGTCTGCTGTTGTCAGGGGTACTTTTATATATGGAGTCAAATTGTAAACATTTTTTTAAACAATCAGTTTTTTATATACAAAATTGGGTCTATCACCTACAACTTGTATTAATTCGCTATTTCCACAAAAGATGTTCCAGTTTCTAGTAATACTAGACCTGATGTTAAATTTATCATCAGATATATCCAAAATACAAGAAGTACCAAAAGTATTTGTGTTAGTGTTGTTAGAACTTGAATTGTTAACACCTGTGACTCCATGTGGCTTATTTGTAACAATAGTAAAACCATTTTTCAAAATCGGTGGAAAATCGGTAGCCCTTCTTGTTCTAATTTCATTAGCTAGTTTGCCAAGTAGACCTGAGGGGGTAACCTCTAACCAAAACATATTCTGTATAAAGCTGACTTCTGATTTAAAATTCAGCTTCTTCAGAATTCATTTGTGAAGCATGGATGGCAAGTCAGGGTAACATCCAAAAAAATGCACTGATAGCCCAGCATTCCCTAATAGAAATTAAAAAAAAAATCACTAGAATTATTAATACTATCACAAAAAGAATGAAACTGGTCTATGCCACCTTCCAGGATAAAAAACAAATCTTCCACATATCTGCCATAAAAAAACTGGGTCTATATTAAAAGCACAAATGTTTACTTACCTGAATACCTAAACGCTGACACATATTCCGTGAACCGCAAATACACTGAACGCCCTAAACCGCGAAATTCAAAAACTTGAACCATCATAGTTGTCCCACCCCACTGCCCCTACATACTACCTACACAAGCAAAATAAACCACATACATACACTAACTAAAACCGTACTTTTAACCCTCAACTAAACCCTACTTCTAATCCTACACTAAGTCTTGCATATACCACCATGTATGCACTTAACTTAACCTACACCCTAACCCTAAGGTCTGTAACTATCGCACACTTACCTTAAAAAGCTATACCCAAACAAACTAAATAACACATACACTTAACAAAACCCTACTTCTAACCCTACACTAAATCTAACATACATTACCATCTATGCACTTACCTTAACCCGCACCCTAACCCTAAGGTCCGTAACTATCGTACACTTACCTTTACGGATCTATACCACAGAAGGGCCAACCATGACAATTAGATGTTTCAAATTTCGAGCTTCAGAACGATTGCTGTTTTCACTGTTCGATGAAGACATGTCAGCGTTTACGTATTCGGGTAAGTAAACATTCGTTCTTTTAATATAGACCCTAAAAAACTACATGATATTGCTCCATAATAGGTCTGAGAACAGTATGCGCCCACCACCCAAGAACTTTTAAAATTTGTATTGGGGAATGCTGGGCTATCAGTGCATTTTTTGGATGTTACCCTGACTTGGGATACTTCTAATAATTGTTTCACAAGTGGAATACATAGGAAGGAGACTTTTGTTAACAGTTATTTGCATTATTTGAGCAACCATCCTGTTTTTATGAAAAGTAGTAAACCGAAGGGTCAGTTTATTCGTGCTTCACAAATGATTTCTGAAGAAGCTGATTTTAATTCAGAAGTCAGCTTTATACAGAATATGTTTCTGGTTAGAGGTTACCCCTCAGATTTACTTGGCAAACTAGCTAATGAAATTAGAACAGGAAGGGCTACTGATTTTTCACCGATTTTGAAAAATGGTTTTACTACTATTACAAATAAGCCACATGGAGTCACAGGTGTTAACAATTCAAGTTCTAACAACACTAACACAAATACGTTTGCTGGTACGTGTATTTTGGATATGTCTGTTGATGCATTTAACATCAGGTCCATTATTACTAGAAACTGGAACATCTTATGTGGAAATAGCGAATTAATACAAGTTGTAGGTGATAGGCCCAATTTTGTATATAAAAAAACTGTTTAAAAAATGTTTACAATTTGACTCCATATATAAAAGTACCCCTGACAACAGCAGATGCTGTAAGGGGATGTATAAATGTGTTTTTTGTTCTTCATGTCATTTTATTTTAGAGGGACCCTATATTTATTTACTCTGTTTGAACAGGACACTTTCCATTGATGGTGTGTACAGTTGCAATACTAGTGACATAGTCTATCTTGCTGTTTGTTCTATGTGCAATGAATTTTATGTAGGTATGTCCACATGACCACTTAGTAAAATAATTAAAGAGCACTACTATTGTATTAGAACTAAGAACATTAACAATGCTCTATTTAAACATTCCATTACATGTAGTAGTTTTAAAACATTTCTGTTTGCTGTTCTGGAACATGTAGTTAGAAATATAAGGGGGGATCCTATAAGGACCAACCTGAACAAAGAGAAACTATGTGGCAGCTCAGGTTAGGGGCTGACAAAAAAACTGGTATTAATGACTCAGTAAATATTAAATGTTTTCTGAAGAATAGAAGACTGAAGATTTTAAAATGAACTGTCTATGTTATGTTATTAGATGTGTACCTTTAAATGACTGTATTCATTTTGCTAGTGCACTTTAAGTAATTGATTGATTGTTTTATTAGGTAAGTATTTTGATTTGATATATAAGGGGATGATGCTGTGTGCATTTTATTTCATTCTGAAGAAGTATTTTGATATGAAAGTGATATTAAACTGTGTTTTTCACTACTGCTGGTGGTTTCCTTCATTGTGCGATCAGACTGGTAACTGAGAAAACTTTACTTTATAGCATGCAAAGAAAACCATACACCACAAACATGGTACTATTAAGAAAAAAATGTTTTCTTTACTTACAGTTAACTTTATCCCCTCTCCTCTCCTCTCCAAAGCATTTTTCTGAACATTAATGGCATGAAATAGGGCATATAGTTTAGAGTCCCTCACAAGTCCAACACATTCTGAAAAAAATGTCAATATTTCCAGATTTTTTTTGTTCTGTTATATTTTACAGATATTATTGTATTGTAATCCCACATTAAATTACTGGTTTTATTACTGTTCATCTCCATCTCCCAAAGCCTGTCCCTGCTTCATTTTCAACATACTCTCGATTGTTCTAGTCAGCTCTTGTGCTTCCTTCCTTCTCTCCAACGTTTTCTGTTGAAGCAGTAGAAAAGGTTTCATATGTGTGGTCTCTCTGTGGTCTTTATTACCCGAGGAACAAGAAGCAGAATCACCTTCTGTTTCACAGCTCACTTTTTGTTGGACACGGTTTGTATTTCTTCCTTAGCATGTACTTTATCGGAAAATGATTTTGTCCCTCCAGGAAAGAATACCTTGAAGACAGCTGGGTACAGCAGTTTGAATCTCACACCTGTGTCTTAACATTCCACGAACAGTGGATGTATAGAATGAGTAATCATTCTCCATAAACACTTTGCTGTCTTCTACTTTTACTATTTTGTCCTTCTGCCACAGTTTTGTTGGAATCAACTCCTTCTGCTGGTAGGAGGGCATTTTTACTATTAAAACTCTAGGCTGCTTTCTTATCGCCAGGTTTGGAGCATACAAACAATGTGCCCTTTCAACTAACAACTCCTGCTGTGGGATACCAGTCCAGTTGCTTATTTGTGCTTTTATAAAACCAGTGAGTCTTTTCCTTCCAGCTTTTCTGGTATAGCTAAAAATCTCAGGTTTTCCCTATGCGTGCTGTCCTCTAATTTTATTATTTTTTGAAATATCTCTTCCTGACCAGTCTCATACTCAGCCAGCCTTTTCTTCATTTCATCCTCTGATTTTTGCAGCTTTATCACCTTATCTGAATATCTGTTTAAAGTTTCTTCCATTTTTCTAGCCTTTTATTGTTTGTGTTGATATCCTCCATCATTGTTTCATTTATTTTAACCAGGTCTGTATGCAGTTGTCTTATATCCTCCTCTAGGTTACTGAAAGTCATGTATGGAAGTTGCATTGCTTTTTGCTGACCAGCTGCAGAACTTTTCCCTTCCAGTGTTTCTTCTTCACTTTTTGTAGCTGATTTTTCCCAGGCACTCTGTATTGTTTTTTTTTTCCCTGGCATCTAGGCAACACACTTTCTAGCTAGTTACTGAATTTTACCAATAGACACAAAAGTCTACTGACCTTCTCTGTTGAGTTTCTTTTTTCACACTGGGAGAGCTAGTGTCAAGCTGTTATTTAATGTACAACCCTCTTGGAAGTGTTTTTGTTAGTACTGATCTAACAGTTTGGTGAGTTGGGTGTTTTCTGGGTCTGCTACATTAAATTTGAAGTCTGTAAACAGAATTGTATTTTTGGAGGGCCAGTAGGAAAGATTTACTAAATTAAGTTCTGAATTTTGGAAGGTGGTAATGGAGGTAGAATATAAATAGCAGCAACTGATAGATGGGTATGTTTTCCTAGAAATATATATACCTAAGAACCAAGTTTGGTGCGCTGTAGAGGTAACCAGGATACCTACTGAGGTATTCTGTTTTATTAATAGTACTATATCAATGCACCTCAGCCTGGTCAGGGACCTGGCATAGGGTTACATATCATAGTATGGTTATTTTTGTATGTAGGTTGAGGGGCAGAAGTATCTTTTAACCAAGTTTCAGCTGTGGCAACTATGTGTGGCTGCTGTGTGGACAGTCAGGCTTCAAGATTAGTCCATTTACTGTTGATGTTGCATGCATTTAGTGTTCTAGGTATTTTACATGGTGTTTGAGGCTTGGATTTGTTGATGTTTTCTGAGGTAAGTAGTTTCTGTAGGGAATCTTAAAGATTATATAAGATTTTTTTAACTGGAAGGTTTTAGTGAATGAAGTGTTCTAAAGCAGAGTGATCAGAAAAATTGATTTTTAGTTGAGTATGGTATTAGTTCTGCACAGTGGGAGATATGGGTTTGTAATGCAATTTGATTGTTTTGTGACGGATATGAATTGTGGTTGTGTTTGGTTTATGTCTAAATGGGAATCTTATCTGAGAACCACAGGGTACTGTAAAGAACAGCTGTTCAGAAAGATATGGTAAGAAAGAGTTTATGGTTTCTCATGATTGCATTAGTTAAAAGAAATAAATGATGTAGCACTGTACAAGTCTCACTAAGAAAGCATGGCAATAAACTGGCAATGGATATGTACCAAGTTTGTTGGTGGGGAAGAGCATAAATGATTAGCAAGTGAAACCTATCTGAAACCTAGTATGAAAGAGGGCAGGGTGCAATAAGTGTGCAATAGGGAAATTTAGCTGCCCCTTAGATTACTAGAGATGGAGAATGAATAAGGCTGAACTGTTAAGGCTTCGGAATGTATTAGTGGGATAGGTTGTAGTTGGGGCAGGGGAATGGGAGGGTCTATATCATATGAGCGAATCACACAAATTGCAAACGCTCATAATATCGAATGTACCAGACCTCGGACTTCCTATTGTGGTGGGCTGCACCCCCCCCACACCTCCTGCTAAATATATATTCCAACTCTGAGATTGCACTACAGTGAGGAAAGGGCAAATATCCCATTCTTCACTCTGTCGCAATCTCAGAAAAAGCACTTTGAGGTCTGGTATGTTCGATATTATAAGCGTTTGCAATTTGTGTGATTCGCTCGTATGATATATACTCGAATGGGAGGTGGTGAAGGAGAAGGGGGGTAAGGAGTAATCTATCTACCCACTCCATGCAACTAAAAAGACATCAATAATAATCTGGTGTTCTGACCTGAGTTACCATATGTTGTTTTTACAGTCCTCCTCAAACGCCCTGCTCATGGTCACAACCATGTACTTTTAGTTTAAGTTTGTGTTACTGACCCTAGTGTTGAAGCAGAAAGGACCAAACAAATTAAAAGTACTCATATGTTAAAGCTGGATGCTAAGCTCTCTTCTTCTTTATCTAAATTCTGAGTCACTAATAGGGAAGCCTGATTAATTTTTACCAAATATAACTGCTTTAGAGGACCAACGTTTGATGTAGTCACCATCCAGCAAGTACTGTTCCTTACTTAACTCGTTCTCTCCAATGGAGCTTTGGAAGTTTGCACTGTAACTTCCAATGGGCGGAGCCTAAGCCTTTTGACGTCAAATTATGTCCTCACATTTCAAACAAGTGTTCATATCTCTGGAATCATAGAGGTTATGAAAGAAGCATGGATGGCAAACTCTTCAGCATAAGCTGATTTCATAGTGGCAGTATTCTTTAGGTTCTAGGTCTTAAAACCACATTTTATAAGTCACAGTAAACACAGTAGCTACTATGTTTGTACTATTTTGGAAACAACTTACAATACCTCAGCAACTCTCAAGTTACACACATACTGTCAGCAGCATTTTATGCATCTAGCTGAGAGCTTTCATATGAGGCTAAGGAGTTATGTCTGTGTTACCTGGTTGTTGAGATATTTAGAAAAATGTGAAAATTATATCTATTAATATAATAAAAACAACAGTTAATATCTCTTTAACTGCACTAGGCAGTGGTCAGATATTAATGCAGTTGAGTTTACCATTGTGTAAGCTTTAAGAAATCTTTTAAAAACTTGTACATAGCATGGTTTTGGAATTATTGATACAACTATGAGCAAGCAATATTTGATGCCTAGAAGCATCAGTAGGAGATAACTGCATATGCACCTGGAGGTGTCACTAGGATCTGAGATCAAGACTTAACAGGTAAATATAATGTTTAATCTTGAGATAGTTTTTTAACTGTTAATGTAATATGTGCCCAGACTTACTTAGAACAATGGTGGGATGCAGGGTGGAACAGCTTGAAAATGTTACTGTCAAGCTCTTTCACTCACTCCCGCAGTTTTATTGTTATTCAATTTACTTTTTGCAACTTATTCTTGAAGATAATAGAACTGTATAACAGAAAGCACTCCACAGGGTAAATGTCCCATTGCCAAAAATCAATAATCCACAATAAGGTATAACAGCGAGACAAAAAGGCACTCTGTTATCTTTTTCAACCATAAAAACGTGTATTTATTCAATAAAAAACATCAACACTGGTAAGCGCTTTCGCTAAAGAGCTTCATCAGACCATCTGACTAAAATCAATTATATCTCATTTTATACAGAAATCAAATCCCCATTGCCCAATCATATGCATGAACAATTAAAATACAATTTACTTAAAGACATAGAATAAAATATTAAAAAAAAAGCATCCTACTTATGTTCAAAATCAATCATGTACTATAAAGACATATAAAAACAGAACATGCTTGACATGAGTTCATACAAATGTATAAATAACAAGAGAAAAAAGAGGGAACAAAGAAGAAGGATCTACACTATTTGTGTATCCATCTGCTTTTAAGTAGGGGTTTTATAGAAGCCTTTTCTCTCAACCCTTTGCCTGTATCAGCTCTAAGGACTATAATTCCAATTTGTCTCCCTACTTTCTGTAAAATTTCTTATGTCTCCTTCCCGAATATCCGGGTAAATCACCTCCAGGACCCTGAAACTAAATTTATGTGCATCTCCTGTTAACATAACATGTTTTATGAGGGCATTATGTTTAGATCTAATTCTAATGCTATATATTATCTTATCCAATCTTTCATAACTCTATTGGTCTTCCCAACATAAAATGAATGGCAACATTCACATTCAGCCAGGTAGACCACATTAGATGTAGAACAATTGGCCACGGCTCTGAAGGTGAATTCTCTATCCAAATCTGGGTGCATAAAGATGTTAGAAGTATTAATGTATTGACAGAAATGACATCTGCCACAGGGTTGTGTTGAACATACCTTGTCTTCTCTGTTCCTTGCCCTTTTGTTGTAACAAAGCAGTCTCTTCAGGTTTTTCCTATTTTTATACAGAAATCTTGGTGTATCACCCACTAATTCACCAATTTCTGGATCAACTGTTAATACTGACCATTTCTTCATAAAAACCTCAATTAAGTTTTTGTTGTCACTGGTATAAAAGAGAGGTATTTTCAAATAATTATTAGCATTAGGACGCCCATCTGTTCGTTCACATCTGGTATGTGGTCCATAGTAGGGTGAGGCTATACTCCCCCTCAGTTCATTAATAATAGACATATTCTTCTGTATTTCCTTTGGGCAATAGCCCCTATTCCTGAGTCTCTCTCCCAGGTCATCCATCTCTCTAAAGAACCCTTCTGTTGTAGGGTTCAGTCCAGAGGCCCTCATACCTTGGCCTTTAATTAAATTCTTAAAAATGCAATTCGGATGCATACTAGTCCTAGTTAGTAAGGAGTTCCTGTAACAGGATTTCCTTAAAACACCTGTGTTAATATATCCGTTTTCTAATCTCTCTACATATAAATCTAGATACTCTATCCTATCCCTAGGGAATGCCATGATGAACTTTAAGCACTCAGTCAAATTATTCATCACATTGTGAAACTCCAATAACTTTTCATGGGTCCCCCTCCATAATAGGAAGAGGTCATCCACGAAACGTCGATAAAAAACAACATGTTCTTTAAATGCATCTGTCTGAAACAAAGTAGTGTTCTCCCAATGTGCCAAGAACATGTTGGCGTAGCTATTGGCACAGGATATGCCCATAGCTACGCCATCATTCTGAATGTATATTTTACCATTAAAGGTAAAAACATTATTCTCAAGAACCACTTCCAATAAATGACGTATAAGGTCTATCTGCACTGAACTATAATCACTGTTAACTGAAAGATACTCATATGAGTATTGGATACCTAAGTTATTAGGAGTTATTGTAAACAGTGATTGAACATCTAGAGTGACAACAATTACTCCCTCCAGGGTACCAAGATTAGTGGTACATTCATAAAGATCAATAAGGAATTGTTTGGAATCTTTCAAAACTATCCTATTCTTATCTATAATAGGACGTAAATGCCTCTCTACAAAAAATGATAGAGGTTCTGTTGCCCACCCCCCACCTGCCACAATCGGCCTCATGGCTGGGTTTAGGGCATGTTTATGAATTTTTGGTAAACCCTGTATTATGGGAATCAAAGGATTATCAACCTTCAGATATTTATATGTATCATCTGTGATTAACTCACTTTTCAGGTTATCCAGTAGCTCCTCAAAAATGGAGTTCACAATGTGGTGCACCTCTGTTAACGTTATTGGTCTATAATATTTATGATCTGCTAACATTCCTTCCATAGATCCAATATACTGGGTTCTATCCATGATGGCAGTAAGACCCCCTTTGCCTGCTGGTCTAATTGATATCATCTCATTCCTTTGTAAGGTTCTTAATGCTTCTCTTTCCCTATAATTCAGGCTGTTCCTTATTTTCCTCTTTCTATCATTTCTTCTAATGTCATAAAATGTATATAATTCCTCCTCTGTTCATTTCAAATAAGCATCTACCAATGGATGATTGCTAGGTACATAGGTGCTAAGTTTCCTGAAAGGATTTACTTGTCCACTATTATTATTAAACTGTAGCCTCAGCATAATATTCCTGCATAAAACTTTTAGATCCAGTATAGTATCTTGTAAATTGCTGTCACAAGTGGGAATGAAATTTAATCCTTTGTTCAATACTATATTCTTTTCTATTGACAATTTCATAAGTAGAGATATTCCAAACTAATGATTCCCTGCTTTCACCCACATTTTCTTGAGTGACTGATTGGGGCTCCTGTCTCCAGAAAATTTGCATTTCTGGCACCCCCGACTCATCGATCTGGTTCACCTCATCTCTCTGTCTACTCTGATGGGCAATGGAAAAGAAGGGTGATGTAATACACCACTGTCCTGCTGTGAGCTGCCTAAAGAACTTCCAGTGCTTACAGCATTCACCTTGGTTTTAGGTCTTACCACCTTCTCTGGTGATATACAATTCTTATCTCCATTCACAGTTCTATTAGCAGTTACATTAGGATATAAATTTCTATCTGATAAATTTTCATTCACGTTATTGATCCTATTACCTTCACTATTAACAGCTGACATCAAGTTCACATCAACCATATTATTATCAGTTCTGTTTTGTGGATTCACAGAAGAAATATCAGCATTCCCGTTGACATATACATTTCTCACATTAGACTGGTCTAAGGTATGTCCATTCCTCGACCACATAAAAACATGCCCAGTCTTAAAGTCATTAGTGTATAATTTTAACTCTCTTCTGTTGCATAATCTTGCACTCAAAAACAACCACGCTATCTAGTAAACTCTCAAACAGTGGGTTAACAATGCTTTCCGGATATTTTTTAAAAATGAAGTCTTGTTTAGTATTTATAGATTCCCTCAACCTGTTCTCATCAGGCCTAAAAAAGTCTATTAGAAGCTTCATATAGCTGGCGCTTACCTCCAAACTGAGTCTTTGCCAATGGGTAAGCAGTTCAGGGTATTGCGAGCCTTGTACTGGCATGTTAAAAACATGCAAACCACGAGGAATGATGAAGATGCTGGTAGCATTTGGCAAAAAGAGGGATTAGACCTGTTTAGGCTGCTAAGAGCAGTAGCAAGATGCAGAGTGGGAATACATCTGAAAAGCATACCGCCAAGCTCTTTCACTCACTCCTGTAGTTTTGTTGCTATTCATTTTTTACTTCCTGCAACTTACTCCTGAGGTTGTCCGCAGCTTTTGGCAAAAAGGAAAATCAATCCACTTACAGTGGGAGCTCATGTAGGTCAACAGAGCCTGGAAATATGTACTTAGCTAAAAAAAGAGAGAGAGAGAAAATTATGGTTCTGGAAACAGAGTACAAAAAATTATTAATGAACAAATGCTAGCTTTCATGCCAAACATGCTTCATCAGGCATCTAAATTAAGCTTCTTACATTTCAACATTTAAATATGCTCCAAACAGGATCATATGATTTTAATAAACCAACAATCATCTCCTAGATTATCTCAGTTTTAATACTGGTTTGATAGATACACACCCAGTTAACTATGGGTGCTTGTCAGCCCTAAATCTGGCTATTCAAATATATTCTTTATGTTCGGTTTTAGATTTTAAGGCACTCCAGTCATGTTGTCGTAAACTATTTTTAAAACTTCAAAACTGAAAAAAATATGTGCTATCATTATCTCAAATGTATTTATAAAATGCATTTGTCTCAGCTTCCCTTTGTCTGATAAATGTTCACAAATTTGATCTTTTAGCTTTCTATTCACTTTTCCAGTATTAAAGGCTGGGTATCCCACATATGTAGCAATATAAATAATGTTATCTGAGTCACAATTGACAAGCACAGAAGAAAAATATTTTTCATAACTGGATGTACAATGCTCTTTTCATGATAAATGTACTTACAAAAAGTGCATTCTGGGAAAGGAAATATACCTCTTCTTTGGCTATACAGATTATTAATTAAATTATTATTTTCTTTATCACAGAAAAATTGCTTAAAATCCCTTTGCTTTTTATACTCAATTTTTTAAGGTCCATTATAACATACCATCTCTGTTCCTTTTATACTTTCAAACATATACCAATACCTCTTGATTATATTCTCAATTGATCTGGTAATTACAATGTTATGTATTAGAATACATATTACATTCTTCCTACCCTGCCTTCTGTCAACAGATGTTCGTTGTCTATCTCAAAAAAATTAGGCCATAACTTTTTGAATGGATTTCTATAACCTTATTTGCAATATTTTTTCCTGCTCATCATAGCCTTGTTTAGATAATTCCACTGACATTTTATTCAACTGGGTATTTAATACCCTTTCATTAATATTTAATCTCATTTTTTGCACAGTATGACTTTTAATATATTAATGAATATAAATGGGGCTGCATACTTATATGCAGGTGTATAATCCTCTTTGCCTCTTTCCTATGCCCTGTGGTATCTATTCTTCCATCTTCAGTGTTCCGTATTTGGATGCCCAGAAAGTTGATCAAACTATCCGATACAGTTAACTTAAAGTCTAGAAAATTTACTTTGTGTCGTATATTCTATGCATCATTTAACTGTAATTTAGTTTGTCCCTACAGCATAAAATACCATCAACAAATGTTTTATGCAATAAAAAGTACATAAAATCTATTTACATCATTAAATACATATTTTTCTTCCTCCTACGTATTCATAACTATATATATACTAGCTATAGTGGTGCCCATAGCATCCCCTTGTCTTTGTAAATAATTCTCTCCCTGAAACATAAAAAAAAATGTTGATAATAAATCATTTAAATTCTTAAAAATGTACTTTTATTAGTATATTGCATCAGAAATATCTTTATTGCTTCTACTCCATGTGTTGGGTATAACTATAAATAGTGAATTAAAATCTAAAGTTACTCACTTACAGTTGTTTCTTTTTATTCTCTTTGTACATTGTGTCAGGGTTCTTGTGTATTTTTTAACTTTCATGGGACATATTGGTCTAAAGTTTTTAGGGATGTTATTTAGCTTAATTAAAAAAAAACAAACAAACAAAAAAAAAACTTTACTGTCCCTTATATAACTCCTGGTGTTCAGAAGTACTCCTTTCACTTGTTGTATATGTATTGACATTGGCACCGTAATCCAAGCATGTGACTAGAGAATCAGTCTCACAGGTAGTTTCCCTAAACTTTTATGTATTTTTGGTAATCCATAATATATAGTGTTATTGAATAATGAACATAAAACTAATAGAGAAATTCAATTGTTAGCATGCCATTACTTGCAAATAATAAATACTTTGGTTTATCCAAACCACAATATTATCAAATTCTCTTTTAATTATATTGGCATAGGTATTCATATTATTTAATATTTCTATTATACTTTTAAAATAGATACATAAGCTGTAATTGTGTAGCTCTAAAATATTCCCTTAAATGATGTAATCCTAAACCACATTGTTCTATAGGGAAAACCAGTTTATCCCACACAATTTTTGCCCTCTTCCCTCCCATATAAATATGTTCAATGCTTTATTAATTATACTCTACAACTTCTCCTCTGGTCAATAAAAATATGCCTGACCTGTGTAAAAACTACTTCTTAATTTTTTTATCCATATCCATAATCAAGAGCTTCTAGCATCTCAGTGTTTGCATTATCTTTTGTTTAGTCTCTTCCACATACCTTTAGCTTGTAATGGCATTCTTTTTAATTCATACACCTAAATACTTAATCTTATCGTATCTCCATAAATATGGGTATTGGTAAACCATTTCATATATCGGTACATACTTTACTGCTATAAACTTTGCTTTATCTTCATTTATTTTATATCTTGAAAAGACATCTATACATCCATCCACAACCCTTTTATCCCATTTTGTTTTGCACCTGGGGTTGGGGTGTCACTCTAACAGTAACAGTTGTCTAGAGTCAAGATTTACACCCACGGGTAGCTAGCCCTGCCATGGTTGAAAAGATATGAAACTGTGAAAAAAAAAAGCTCCACAACACTAAGATTAATTTTGTAGATTCATGTACAAAATAATATCATCTATGACTATAGCAAACTTTTCTTAATTGCAATGCCAGTTATATATCATTTAATTTATGAGTCTCTTATTTTCTTTACTAATTCCTCTCTATATACAAAACCAATAACAGAGATGATAGAAGAGACTCCTGACTTGTTCCTCTTTTCAAATATAGCTTGTCAGAGAGGAACCCTCCCACATTAATTCTTGCCTACCTGCCTTCATATATCCTCCTAATTAACCCTAATATTCAAAGATGATAACACTTTTGATAATGTTAATGCACTCCCCCTTAAGCCTTGCCAAATGTAATGGATGGCAGTCTTGCAGAGTTGCCTTTGTGAGTTTGAAGGTTGATGAGCAGATCCCGTTATTGATAACCAGAAAGTCTCCCATTATCTCAAAACTCTGTAATGCTTCTCATAAAAAAGAATCCTAGTGAAGTGAATCAAATGCCATATTCAGATCTGCAGTCAAGGTGTCATAGGCATTGTTTGCAGGTGCCACTCATGTTATTGATACACTAAGGATTGGCACTTTAACACATGATCACTAATCTGGAATTCTGTGGTTTGCCTCAAAAAACTGAGCCTGCAGTACCTCACAAAGTTCTCTTTTCCTCAAGATAATGAAATTTCAGAGTTGGTATATATAAGTAGCAGAGGATGTAGGTGGAACACTCTCTTACACTGGGGGTGCATGGGGTGCTTGCTGTTTTACTTATTTTTTTTAAATTTGATTGTGGTTTGCATTTGAGTGGGTCTAACATGTTATGATTCCAGTTATGTGGCTTTCATTAGGGAGCTTTCTATTGCCACTCAATAAACTCTAGACCACACTGTCTCCCTTAACAAATCCTTGTTGAATTGACTGTGTCATTTTAGCTTGCTCAAGGCATTGTGTCAGGGTTCTTGTGTATTTTTTAACTTTCATGGGACATATTGGTTTAAAGTTTTTAGGGATGTTATCTTTCTCTTCCTGCGTGATTGATAGCCACAGTCTTCATGGATAAGCAAAGGATTCCAGTGGTAAACATTCCATAGAGCAGATTGAGTACTTTCCCAACTGTTTTTTTTCTGTAAGACTTAAAAAAAGTCCACCAGAATGTTACTAGGTACTAGGTTTCACCAAGTCATTTGAAAAATCAATCCTTGGCTGAAAGGTTTATTTATGGAAGTCAAGACTTCAGCCAGCTACCTCTCACACTTGGTGTCCCTGAAGGGTCCATACTAGGTCCACTACTCTTCTCTATTTTTATCAGCAACCTCCACACTGCTATCCCTAAACCTACCTGCATTCAATATGCAGATGATTCCACTCTGATCTGCTCAACCACCTCCCCATCTGAACAGCAAACCTTAACCCAAAATACATTCAACACTGTTGAGAACTGGCTCACCAACCAATGCCTACTACTGAACCCCAATACAACTAAACTTCTGCTCTTCTCCCCCACTAGTAGATCTACAACACTTTCCTTCTCTGTCACATCTAACAGTGATACCACTATTTCTCCAGATCATCACACCAAACTGCTACGGGTTATCATAGACAATAATCTCAAATTTGACCTACAGGTCAACAAAACCATTTAGACCATCAATAAGAAGCTTGGATCACTGTATAGAAACAAGATATTTTTAACCCCACTGGCCAGGACTGCAATCGCCCGATCACACCTACTCTCTACTCTTTTATATGCCTCGCCTGTACTCTCAAACCTCAACAAATTCGAACTAGGTAAGCTGTCCCATAGGTACAATCATATTGCCAGATTCGCCACTGGCTCCACCTATAGAACCCACCACTGCCTGAACCTTAAACAACTAGGATGGCTAGAACTGCCCAGCTTAATTCAATTCAATCAATTCTTAATAGCTCACAAAATTCTGTACTACCCTGAGGATACCCCCTCACTTAAAAATATTATTAAGCCATATAGCAACCTAAGATCCCTACGGTCAGCCGATAAACTACTGGTCCAAACCCACAAAGCTAATAACTCTGCTGGTGAATCCCTGTTTGCCGACTTCATCGGCAAAACCTGGAATTTGTTGCCAAACTATATAACCCTACAATCCTCTAAAAGTCTCTTTAAAAAAACCTCAAACAGCATCTCAAAGTGAATTGACCAAATGTCAGTTGATCCAAGCTTTCCGAATTCTTAATTCTAACTCTGACTGTCCATCTCTGTCCAACCTGATCTCTTGGTACACCCCTCCCCGATCCCTGTGTAGCTCTGATAAACTATTTTCTACAAGTCTATAAACCCAATATTAACATAAGTAAAATACTTGCACTCCATCTCCCTTATTTGGAATAATCTTCCACTCCATATTTGAAGTCATACCTCTCTTCCTAACTTTAAACATTACCTTATTTTGTACCTCCATAACAACCCTATATGTACCTGTAACCATCCTACTTAACTCCTCCCTTTCCATATTCCTATTTCTCCACTAGACTTATCATTAAGACCTTTTTCCTCTTATCTTACTTTATCCAATCTGCTCTTCTTTCTATACCCTCCCTCTTAATTTACTTTATCGTACTGCTCTTCTTTTTTTTTTCTCCTCCCTCTAGATCACTTCATTCCTCCTCTACTCATATCTTCTTTTGCACTTTCCTTCTTCTGACCTTGTATATAGCAATGTACTATTCCTTGGATTACGTTTATTTTTCTTATCCATTGTATCCATATGTTTGTTTTGCTCTTTATATTGTTAACTTGTCTCTATTTGTATGTATTTGTATGTTTTGTTCTGGGCTTTTCCCCTCTGGTCTCCACTGAAAATGGGTAATTTCTTACCCAGTTGGACTAACCCGGTTAACAAATGTAAAATAAATAAATAAATAAATTGGCTATGTCCATGTACCAATCCTGATTAAGTTATAAACTGAAAGCATAATCTGAAATTATCATAACATGTAACTACGTCACCAAGCTCTGCTTCCAATCTGATGTCTCTTACTTTTAATTGTGTCTGTCCATGAGAATTGTATGTCCCTACATGGGGACACTACTAAGCCATTGTATATAATCACTTTGTTTTTATAAATGTTTCCTAACTTCTGTGTAAGCCATTGTATATAATCACTTTTTTATAATTGTTTCCTAACTTCTGTGTAATCTATGTAAGTTTGACTATGTGAAGCTTTTCTCCCTGTGCCTCCACTGAAAATGGACATGTATCCAATTGGATGATCCTGGTAAACAAATGTAAAATAAATAAATAAATTATAAAGTTCTTTGTAAAATTTATGCTTAGGTTTGCTGATATACTTTGTGGTCCATAATTCTTTGCCTTCTGATCTTGCAGCATATATGCAGTTTGTTCTCTCTCTTTCTAACTCTCAGTTTGTGTGCTGAAATCTTTCTTACATTGTCATATTTATCTATCAATGATATCATTGTATTGAATCTTGTACTCCCATCTAAAGCAATCAATTTGTGCCTGTCTTATGAAATATTTATCCCTCATCTTTTTAAATTCAGTCTCTAAATCACTGATTTGTTTCACATTTTTTTCTGTTTTGTCAATGGTTAACTCTGTCTCACCTTATGAAGGATACTGTGTCCTTAAGTTCAAAAAGAAACGACTTCCACTGTGCCATCTTAAAAATATCTGTATTTTTATATTATATTGTTCTCAGTACCAGTGAATCCATTTACTCAGTAACTCCTTAGCTATCAACTTGTAGAAGCAAGGATAAATCTGGAAATAATCAGGAACGCCTTTTAAAATGTTAGTACTATTAACTTGAGAAGTTGGTAGAATGAGAGAATGTGAATTAACATGTATTTTCTGAAGTTAAGCCTCTAACTCTTTTTAATTATTGTCATTAGTTAAACGTAATCTACAACCTTTTCTTAGGTTCATAGGTTATTACTAGGCTAACGACCACAATGACTTTTTTAAGCCTAGCCATGCCAAATCACTGACAAGTTCTAATACCCTTGATAAGTGTAAGCATGGGCCTGGGAAATGAACCATTTACAGGTTACCTGTGTCCATTAGAGACACAGGTGCCAAACCAGGGATGAATTTCCTGTTTCCCATCCAAATGTCCAAGTTGCACTTGAATTGTGTCAGGGAGGAAAAATAAACACTTGTCCCCTATTTTGAACCCAAGACTGTCATCTGCAGACCACTGCATTAACCTGCCATGCCACACAGCTGTTTTCTCCCCATATCTCCAGTTTTAGGAGGGATTAGAAGGGACAGAGCAAAACTGTCAGCCAAAATCAAGGCTGTTGCTTAAAATCAGGGACATTTGAGAGGTATTTCCTGATGATGTTCAACATTAGATCACAGTTGCAGTAGCTAAGATATCTGGGTTATATACACCAATGATATGACCAATCTGACCATCTGTTAAAAGCTTGAGGGTGCCTTCCATGAACTCTGACTGCTAAGACCTCAAGCAGTCATGTATGGGTTACTTAAAAGAAGATATTGTTTAATATACAGGTTAAATTTAAATATGTTTATGTTTAATACCTATAAACATCTGCCTCAACCATCTACCCTACACAGATAGGCTAAAAGCCCTGTCTCTCTACTCAGTCTCCTACAAACTCCTCAGAGGTGACCTCTGTCTGGCATACAAAGCAATCTCAGACCCTGTCCTGATAGGACTGCTGCATATCGCAAGTCAAGCTTCACCCAAGTAACCCGCACATGCACAACCTCAACCTGGTCTGTGACATCAATAGGACTTGTTGGTGGGACAGATTTGTGCCTCAGAGACTCCCCCCATTTGTGGAATAGACTCCCTCTCCATGTAAAGTAGAGTACCTCATTAAACCTTTTTAAGCGCAACCTGGATAATTGGATCATCGACAGAAAATACACTCGTGGGATTGCACCTATGACCCTGCTGTACAGTGGCATAGGGTGCTGACTTGTTGGAACATGGACTAAATTCTTGGTTTGGCTTGTATAGGCCTCAGGGACAATAGCCTAGTAACTTCCTATGATCCTATGAATATCTTTAAATACCTGTTCATACCCTACATCAAATTACTCTCCCGTCTTCACTCACTTCTCTACTTCTATCAATTCTCTTCCTTGGCTTTCTCTCTAGAAATACCATAAGTCTGCTTTTTTCTCACTACTTATTGCAATGCCTGTTTGTATTATACTAATTTGCCTTTAATTTCTCTATAAACTGGCTAAAATTTTGCTAACTATTAAATCATTGTCATATGACTTGTTTCTATTCTTAACTAATCTTTTTCATATTCTGTTTAATTTGGCATAATTATTTAAATTGTAGTTATTTTGTATTAATTTTAAAGACAGTAAAATTATTGTTCTTAAAATGTTTTTTAATATGTTGGATCTTTTCTCCCCTGGCCTCCACTGAAAATGGGCTCCTACCCAGTCGGACTTTCCTGGTAATCAAATGTCAATAACTAAATAAAATAATAAATAATCTCTGATTTTATTTCTCTAAATTTGGAATGCTATCAGTCTTGGGTTTTTGTGTCATAGTGAAAACACCACCTATAGTTACAGGAGTCTGTTTACCCATTAAGCCCTCAAAGGTCATCCTAATTTCATCAAAACACCTTGAATATTTTTGAATATGGCCATAAAAATTCCTATTTTCCCATCCTAACTTTAGCCCCACATAATCTGCATGTGGGAGCTATGCTTTCTTCACCCTTCTGCAACCCTACATTACCTCTAAAAAGAGTAATTGCTCCTTGCTTAGCAGATATTGCAGCAGATATGGTGCCTCGATCACTCCTAATAGAGGAAAAATTAGGAAACAGCATCTTACATAATATGGTTTCTTGTATAAAGACTACTTTAATTCTGCCCTGAAAAGCTTGTGTAGGATAATTTCATTTCTATAATAGTGCTCATGCCGTTAACCTTTCACCTAGCCATTAAATTGGAATTTAAATTTGCCCAGGAGATGTTCACATTCTCTATAGTGTTTATATTGTTGGGATGCAGAGATATGGATAGACACCATTACCAGCAAACATAAACATTAACTATAAATCCTTCCCTAGAAATGGAAGATGTTAACCAAGCTTGTACCTCAGACCAAGGTGTAGGCAGATCAAAGTGCACTAACTGCCTCAGGTCTTCTACCATGGGGACAGTTATTTTATGAAAATCTGATACTCTAAAGGGATTATGAATATACTTAAATTATAAAGAAGTGTATCCCTCCATCCAGCAACTAAATAAATACAGTAAACAACTGTGAATATATATGAAAAATGGAATCATAATATACATAATAGATTAAATTCCCCCTTGGCTAAAAGAAAATGTTAGCCCTCAAGCCTTAAACGACATTAAGAAAGGTGTCAGCCATGGACCCAGCATGGCTTACTGTAGTAAACAGACAATACCATTAAGTTGTCAGCAAGGTTTCATCTGCAAAGACAAGAGTCCAACAAACCCAGATACAGTATTTACTCAAGAAAGGAGCTAATTCATTAGCACTTTAAATTTTAGAACATAATCAAGATTTTTTTATTTTATTTATTTTTTTATTTATCATTTGTTGACCGGGAAAGTCCGACTAGGTTCCACAGAGCCTGTTTTCAGCGGAGGCCCGGGGAGAAATGCTCCAGATCTTCTTCCATGACGTCAGGTCGTCAGTGGTACAAAACAAGATGCTTAACATGAGTCAGAAAATGTTTGAGGAAATGATAGAAAACACATTTTGAGACTCAGTTACTTTGCAAAATGTAGGTAAGACTCAACACCCTACAGTGCTGGGGCTATATTAAGTAATGTGTGTTAGGTCTTTTTGTGTCTGCAGTATAAAGATTTACTGTTTGAACATTGAGCAAATGGACTAAAGTTGATGGACTCAAATGATGTAAGCATTTGAAATGAAACTTAATAACTTTCATTCGGGTCTACTAATTATATTAAAAATATCACAATATATAGTTCATTAAAGTTATCTATTTTGACACTTTTTAAACAGTTTTTTAATAGTGCTTGCTAGTTACTGTCCTTTTAAGGCACTTCTTGTTCTTCAGTTTAGACATATAGGGTAGTAAAGTCCATGTTTTCTTCTTCTTCTGCATCTTTGATAAAATGAATGAGGGGATGGCACCAAGCTGAGTGTGTTACCATAAAACGGAAACTTTGTCACTGAAACACCATTTTCAGATGACAGTTCTTCTTTTAGCTTTACACTCAATGGAGTTTTCACCAGAATAGATTGTCAGGAGCAAGATTTCTCCTTAGCATATGCAACTTCCTAAGGTTCATGTCCGTTGTCCTAGCTGTGTAAAGCTAGATGTGGTCGTGCATCCTTAGCAATCTTGGATTGCTGGAAGAATTTTACTTTTGAAGGATAATCAATTATGTAAGTTTTATAGCATTTCCTCACATTCAACACTGGAGGGAACTTCAGGAATACTGAATATCCATGTTCCTCAAATATATGCAGAGCTGGTATGAAAGGTTTCCTTTTATTGAGCAAAGCAAGACTGCATGAAAGGTTTCCTTTCATTGAGCAAGGCAAGACTAGCAAAGCAGAGGAGTCGGCCACCACTTTGCAAGCTGAACCTGTCTCCTTAGACTTTCTCTGGACTTTTTCTACTAGTTTAGAAATTTCATAATAAAATACTGGAGTAAATTTGTTTTAAATTTGGTACTGAGATGATGTGTAATTTTGACGTGCATAGTCTGTCAACCAAGCAAAACAATTGAGTTCATTTTGCATGGAATTTACAGGTTCAGATCTTTCTTGCCCTAATGGTAATACAGATAAACAACGTGTCATTTTGTAGCCTGTGTTTTTCATGTCATCTTTTTAAATTCCATCTAATTCCAAACTTAACCTGTTCCATTTGCAATAAGTTTGACTGAATACAATTCTCTTCTTCAGCGACAGCAGCTTCTTGCTTCTCAGGTTGTTGATCAGGCTTGGCTAGAGGCTGCTGACAAGATTCTCGAGAATCTTTTGTTTGCTCTTTGTCCACAAGTACTTCTGTTCTTTGTCCATACGTACTTCTTTAAGCAGCACCAGAAGTGACTGAATGGATGCCTGCAGGCTGCTACGATCTTATTTCACTCATTCTTATTTAATTGATTTATTCTTTGTTAACTAGGGTAGAACACTGATCCAGATGGATTGTTTTGGGTTCACATCTTCTTGTGTGGACTTTATCTTAGGATTTGTTTCCAACAGACAGGAATGTCATTCCCTGTCTAAAGCAAATCTACTTTAACTAAGGTTTCAGACTGGAGGAGATACAAATGAGTCCATAACTACAATGATAAGTAGTAGTACTGGGATATTTGCATCATTTATATTCTCACACTGCCTCTATAATATAAAATATGTGATGCTTTGCTTGGTGCACAAGACACCTGTGATCAAGAAAACAACCAGTTCCCTGTGCGATCTGGAGTGTGCCCAAAGAACTCTTTTTTTGTGACTCATTCATTTTAGTTATCAATTTCAGCTGTTATTGTTGGTGATCATCTTGAATAAAAAATGAGTTTACAAAAAAAAAAGAGAAAGAAAGAAATTTTAAGGTGAATTTATTGAATCCATTTCTCAAACACTTGACAACTTGTTTATGATTTGGGCAGAGTAATGTGACAGCCAGAAGCATTAGTAGAACTACACTGGATGTCACAGAAGCATTATTAGAACTACACTGGATGTCACTGACAGCATCATACATTAGTGGGGCAGGGTAATGTGACAGCCAGTGGGATAGGGTAATGTATTATTGAGTTATTGAATAATGTTGGTAATACAACAGTCAGCAGGTATTATTATCATTGTTTTCTGAATTACTAGCATTGGTCAGGTCCACAGTTGAGGAAATCTGAGTAGTTCAGATCATAGTTCCTTAGCCCCAGTAACAGACTCCAGCTTGTCCTATATTTAAAGGTGAGTTGAGAGATATAATACACTTTAATGAGCCATGAATGATAATCTGGTATACAACTCACAAGTAGGGCCAGAATTCACTGTGTGTCTGACAAATTCAAAGTTGGTACAACAGCAATACTGAATAGAGCCAAATACTGGATACTTAAAGTAGAATCTTTTAATTCTCTCTCTATAATCTTTAAAGCTAGATATGACTGCTACATAAAGAAAAACACACACCGGCTACAAGGGTAGTTTTAGAACTAAGCTTGAAGTAAATGACAGTGTTCCTTCAAATGGAAGTCACAGTCAGTACCACACATTGTGTCAGTTGCTATTGGTACTTTGAATAATATTTATTTTTTTGCCTTTATTCAATGATGATCATTCTGTCCCATATTTCTTCGTACAGTGATTGAGAGTAAAATAGGCATAAACTATCAAGTAAATGTTTCAGTTTGATTACACTATATCAACTGAAGTGCAAATGTATAATATGACAAAAACACCTAACCTGTATATAGGGCACTGTGATGGTATGCACGCTCTTCCTTTAAGCTGTAAAATCCAGCAAGAACTGTATCTGTTCTGAAGCATTACTAGGAGGACGTTTTGTATAACTCTCTCAGGTATGTGCTTCTTGAAATATTTGGCAGCATTCAGATACAAGTAACAAAGAGCATTACATGAAGTAGTGCAGTGAGTGGTGGTGTGCAGGGACAGAGTTAATTCAGAGATGTAACATGGACGTATTATTGGCAAAACAGCACTGTATGCATCACAAGCGAATGATTGCATAACACCAGGCATATGAATCTAATGAAAACCATTATATATGCTAATAATGAAATTAAATAGGGTGAAATGATTCAAGAACTTATAAAATTAGATGATGGAACCACAGGGATTAACCATTCCGAGCACCTTCATTTTCCATGTACGTATCAGTAGTGTTAAAATGCCAGGAGTAGCATGTCATGTAGCTGATCAGCATGTGTTAGTCGATGCACTGGGAGCCAGCATCTGCAATGTTGTGTATTTCCACCCTCTTCATTGCACAACAGTCCATAAATGTCTGACATACTATCACCTCCACGATCAGGACATTGGTGACCACTACAATGTAGACCGAGACACTATATGGGAGTTAGCAGACATACACCATCCTTACATGGAATCAAGGGGATATTAGGGTGCTTATCCTAGTGGGAACAAATATTTGAGTAGCATTAATGGTCGTTTCTACGAGGACTTCTCATTGTCGAACAAGGGACAAGTTAGGATTTTCACAGGCATTGACCTTGTGCATCCCACATTGGTTACTTAATGGGATACTGCAGCATGTAACCTCTTATGAACCTATGTGAAGGGCGTATTTGGTTTCCACAAACATCAGGGGAGACAACTAGCGCTATGTGAGCATTCCATGATATAGCACAATTCCCTGATGTCCTGGGGGCCATTGACTTCACCTTCTCTGCCATTATAGCCCATTGCAGATGCCAGCCAGTGTATCAGTCAGAATGACAAGTGACGAGAATAATATACTCCACTGGAACCGTGAACATCAAATAACTGGAAAGTATCAGTGACGGAAAAAAGCTTTATTCAGTAACATTGACTTTATACTTTTTATTATTGACAACGTTAGTATTAAGGAGAGGGGGGGGACCCAAAGTTAGAAATTGAAATAAAAGAAACTGAGTGGCAAATAAGATTAAATGCAAAGAATGAGTCCGGAATTAATTATCATATCTCCATTTCAGCAATATTAAAGCATAGGGCAAAACAAATATAAAAGCCAAGTAATTAAGGAAATAAATAAATTATTGACCAGGTACTGAAGGCTGATAAAAAAAGGTTAGTATAATCACAGACAAACATAAAGGAACAAGTTTAAACATTTATAGAGGTTATTGTATAATATTATAAAATAATGCAATGCTTTCATTTGTCTTTACATTTATATTTATGTATATTTTAAAGGGTCAGCATTGGGACATAAAATATTTTGTATTACACACACTTTATATTTTAGATTAAATGCTTTAATTATTTGTTGAATTGAATCTTATTACAATAAAGGGGTGCAGGTAGGAAGCTAAATTATATATAAATGTGTGGTGTTGCAGTGTTAACTTGACTCTGATGATGTCCTTTTGTGTGGGCAGAAGCCCTTAGTCAATGTTATTGAATAAAGCTTTTTTCTGTTAATGATACTTTCGGGTTATTTGCTGTTCGTGGTATCAGTCAGAATGGCCTGTACTCCATCAACTGCCAAATGGTGTGCAGTGCATAGGGTATTATATACAATGTAAGCATACACTATTCAGTCAGTTACCAGGATTCTCACATCTAGCGTTCATGCAACCTATGCAAGCATTTTATGCAAGGCAACTTCCACAGGGTCATCTAGTTGGTTGGTACACACATATTCACTCACAGAGATACTGATTGTGTTTTTCCATGCATGTAGGTAATAGACCACCCATAAGAATGTTCACTTTTGTGTGTGGTGCAGGAGAGGCAGGATACTGTTTGGAACTATGCCTAATACCCCCATACAGAGACCCTCAGATTGTGGTGGAGATGGCATATAAAACCACACTGTCACAGATACCTAGCATTCTTGAACATTTGTTTGGACTGCTGAAGGCCCAGTTCCACTTATTGGACATATCTTGTGTCTCACTGCAGTATGTTGTGGAAACTTAAAGCAAGATATTTGAGCCATTTGCAATGCCATACAATATGATGCTATGAAAGCAGTTACAACATGGGAACATGGCACCACTTCCTGACACACCACAGTAGAGGTTGACTCAGGTGAGGAGTTGGAGAAACCATCTGTGGAAAGACCCTGTACTGAAGCAGGGACAGTATGTCATGGCACTGGCAATGAAATGGCATTGGGTCCACAACACTGGGCCATGACAACACAAACTCAAAATAAAACTGACACAGTCAGGCTATGTGGGATAGTGCATTGAATGGCCACACTGTACAGCTGACATTACCATCAGCACACATGCCAAAGAGGCTGGCAGAGCACACTCATCATCATTTTACAGGTGAGGTGTAGCACAGTGTCAGAATACAGTAACACTTACCATAAGTGGAAGGGTCGTGGGTGGTTGATGTGGTGGCCACTTACATGGCTAATAGGTTGGGAGGAGTCAAGGGCACATCCTTCATTGATAAGGGGGGCTTTCATGAGGGAAACTTTGGCTGAGTGTACCATTTGGCCATACAGTGTACCACATTGTAAGAATGCACAGGAACCCTGCTGTGGTCTGCACTGTACTGCTCCAGTAGAATATTGGTATCCACCACTCCATGAACAGGCATAGGTAGGATTGCTTGTGGTAGGTCTACAGAGGCATGTGATGATGTTAGACTGCGATATCTGATGTGCTTGCCCAGTGGGTTGTCCCCACAGTGGAGCCAAAAGGGCATCAGCCATATGCATGGGAGTGTCAATGCCCAAGGGTGGAGGCAGACATGGACAATGTGGATAGTAAAGCCATGTCCGGAGTGGGGAGTGCCATCTGCATAAGTCTGCTGTGTGATCACACAGTGTACAACTATCTCCTAACATGGCCACAGTGGCTGATTGCCCACATTCATATGGAAGCACCTGTGCCATCATTGTCCATAACATGCATGCCTTTTCAAGGTTCCTTTATAAAAAAGACACTCTTTGTGCATTGTAGAATGTCCCACAGTCCCTGTATTGGTTACACATCCTCATGCAGGCCACATAGCACACTCAACATCTCTGACATGGTGAGAGTAGCGGCCATCTGTGCCTGAATCACTGACCTGCACCAGGATGCATCCAGTTCTGGAAATGTCCTGGAGTCATGGCAGGGATGGCCATCTGCATATCTTTCCCACGTACTGTGGATGTGCAGAACAGGGGCAGTGTGACCCTCTGATGCAATCTGTGGTGCTGACACTTGTGCAGGGCTGACATGGATGGGACAGTCTTCCCAGAACAAAGATAATGCTAGTATTTCATTCTGCCCCTACAACATCATCTCAACCACTCACTGCTAGCATTGCTGACAGTTCCACTGTGCCATCAGACTGTTCTATCATCATCAGTCATAGGTTACCTTGTTGACAACAGGCATCTTCCAACCTGTTGTACTGGATCCTCTCTTAGTTTACTGTTTGAATGTGTAAAGATGGTGATGCTGGATTATATCTGTGATACCCCCCATCAAGAGGCACACCATCTGCTGTATGCCACTCATATACATAGCCCATTGGCACATACATACCTTGTGATGCTGGTTGTTGCTGTTGCAGCTCTGATGTCCCTGGATAATATAAATGCATATGTGTTTGAGTCAGTAATTCACAGGTGCAGCACCACAGGAGATTAAAAAAACAGGACTGCCTGCCAGAGGGGGTGAGCCAGACTCTCCAGGCAGTGGGGTAATTGCATATTCCTGCCTGTAATGCAATGTTTCAATAAGTTGCACAACATGTAACTAATCAACTATGCTGTGTCTCTTCTCTATTTCTCTGTTTTTACTTTTTTTTTCACTTATTTTCTTTCTCTGCAGGATCAGACATGATGCAAACAGAGGTGAAGTGAAGCAGTGGCCACAATGCTCTACACAAGCCCTGCCCCTTCAGTTGGATATCTACCAGGCCTATGTTTCTGCAGACTGACAAACGTCACCCTGTAAAATGTGATCTGGAGAGCTTACTGGTGGCCTTCTTGGCCACCTCTTAGGAGGAAAAAGCTCCTCATCTGAGAATAGTGTAGAGGAGCCTCCTGAGTTATCCAGTGAGAAGTGTGGAAGCTGGTGAGGACTGGGGTGGAACAGTGGCTGGATACTCACAATGACACTGTGGAGAGCCTCCTCATGTGGCTTACAGAGTGGTGTAGACAGTGGGCCCTGACCAGCAGGCCAAAAGAGGCCAAGCCTGCCTATGATGTCAGCCATGGAGGTAACTGGCTTCTTAGATACAGAGCTAATTACTAGGTATTTAGTTCAGGAAACTATTGAGAAGCCTAGTCTGGTTTCTCAACTGTGCCAGAGTACTTTATATTTAAATGACTTATGCCAGTGTTCCTAATCTGTTGCCCTTCTTTGTTCTACATTGCTCACTCTTCCCCATTTCTGACTTTACCATCTCCTTATTTCCACCCCATTTACATGATAAAATGAGTTGGCACATTGTTGTAGTGTCCTTGTTTGGGCTGCCCAATGTGTCCATGTAGCAGCTCTAGGGTGCTTTGAAGAGGAGCACTGGGCACAGCACCTGCATTTTGCTTTTCCCCGTGGTCACCTAATTTCTTATGGCATGGTCAGTCGAGTGACTCAGTGACTGTCATTATTATGGCTGTGAGTATTCATTATTTTGCACTTAGCATAGTGGACTGGCACTCCTGCATGCCTAATTCCCATCAGGCTTTGTTATACTAACATCCTTGAGCTATTTAGCATTACAAGGTTGCATTTTTAATACTCCAGTCATTGTCTGTACCTTTTTCAACTCAGTTTGCATGAGTTAGTATTAATGTCAAACGAGAAACAATATATGCACATGCAAGTATTATTTCTGAAAAAGAAAGTGCCAGGTAAGATTTAATGGCATATTATTGTTAACTTAGACAGTAATTTTAGTATAGATATATCTAACAGCTGTAATATTACTGTGTGACTAAAATTACATTCAAAATCATTATTTGGCAGGAGTAATAACTGACATAAATAAGGGACTAACGGTTTCAACATATTTCAATAGCTGAAATGCATGTTTCAGCAGAGTGATTTTAAATGCAAAAAGGCTCATTTTCCTTAAGAAACCAACTAAACTAACAAACATATTTTTTTCTTTTATTCTTTAGATTTCGTGTCTACAGCTGTACAAAGTGAGTAAGTAGTCTGCTATAAGAATGTGTTTGTTGTTAAAAAAAATTTGTGTTCAGCCTGTTTACAGTTATATTTTAATTTTACTTAAGCAGCAACAGACTAAGATTTTATTACGGGAAACTCTGAACTTGTAAAATACTTAACTAAAGACTGCTGGTATTGTTTTTATTAAATGTTGACATGAACATCCACTGTCCTTAAACTCTTTGACCACTGGAATACTTGCAATGTTATAATTATTTCCTAGCCCTACTTTTAGCAGCTGTTGTGCCCATATCCCCTGGTCTTGTCATGTATAACAGTAGGTTACCTTTCAGTGGCCATCTCCATATAGACCATCACATGAGATGAGTGTTGGTAGTTCATGGGTTAGCGATCCTTATACTGCAGGAACAGTTTTATTTCTTTATTCAGAGCCTTAATCAATCCCACTCCAACTCTGCCAAACCTACGTGACCCCGGTGCTTGAATGGTTGCAACTGTAGTCATTTGAGGCCCCTCATACTGGACATCTGCTCAGAACACTGTCTGCTACATGTGCTTTGCACCAAGAGCTAGCCTGTGCTAGAGGTCAGTAAGACTGCCTAGTCCCATGCCTTCCTCAAGGGAGACGTTATCTTTAAAGACAAAGTTAAGAAGTCCACCTTAACTTTTGAATTTTCTAAAATCGGCAGTATCCACAACCTTTTTGTGTGGCTGTGGACTGCCAATGCACTGAAATGAAATGTGAATAATGAAGAAATATTGTAAATGGTATTTAAATGTTCCTGCTTGTACACTGTGATGACTAACACAGACAAAATGCGATTCTAGCATCATGTTACTTTGGGTGAAGGAAGTCCCACAAGTGTATTGACACTGCTCTGGATAGTTGGAGAAAGAGCAGCATTTTTTAATGTGCAATTAATAAGGATCAAATTCAGATATAGCAGAACCCCCACCACCTGGATATCCATTCCATTTGACATATTTTGTGATCAGCAAGCATAACAACCTTCAAAATTGATGAATTGGCTGTTGTCATAAAAACAAGAATAGTGATTCACTAGAAAGGAAGATTTGTAAAATGTATCTTTTATTTGTGGCTCAGTAATTAACAGTAATCTAAGGATGCTGCTGCTAGGTCCATACTTCAAGCAGCAGCCATTCATAGTTAAAGATATTTAATAATAGTGATGGAAGGGCACTTGGCTGGATTGGAAAAAGGCAGAGAAATGTTGGTGGGAAAGGCTACTATGTGCAGATTTGGACTAATATCACTAGATCTCGAAATTAAGGTAGATAAAAGGGAACTTGCTCTTTTTACAGTCAAGAGAAGACAAGTCAGTTTTGGATAATATGCTTAATCTTAATATGACTTGACACTGCCAACTCTGGAACTAGATGCCAGCTGCCATTAGAGAACCTCAAGCTCAGAGCAGTTTCAAGCAAAAGCTCTCATCTTCTTAGCTGTAAAGTCTGCCCTTGCTCTTCCTCTCCTGGTTAATCAGTTGACCCTCTCCCCAACAATTCATTCCCTCAAACTGCAGAGCTTCTCCTTTCATCAATAACTCTAGATTTTTGCTGTTTTCATAACTGATGATATGAAACCTTAACCTGTTCTTTTTTGTAACCTTGATCTTGAAGATTAACAATGGATTCTCCCCTTTACCCACTTTTATCCTCTAGATTTTTATGCATTTTAATATTTTGGATCTCTGTCAACATTTACCTCTTTATCTTTTCCCCTTTTTATATTTCTGTTCCCATGTTTCTACAAGTGGTTTAACTTGTTTACTTCTTTCTTCACTGTAATCCTCCTTTTTTACTTTTCTTTCTTTGACAGCTGTGACTTGTCATGCATACCTCTATAGCCAGTCTATGTTGAATTTGTAATTACTATGCATCAAATATTGTTTGTACTCACAAAGTATCTACTATAATTTATTTGTAAGTGCTTTTCTCACTAAGTATGTTTATGGAGCTTTTCTTGTTTGGCATCCTTAGAAAAAGAGTCTTGCATGATCCAGTTGTACCTTCCCGTTAAAGAAATGCAAATTAATAATTAAAGTAAGTATTTTTTTTTACCAGAAGATAAGCTCAGGGACCTATATCTCATCTTCTTTTCAGCTGTTATGTCAATGTTTGGCTCATATTCTGACATGACTGATAAAACTAAAATGATACATAGATCTTTAATAGCCAAACCAATGATGGCCATGTTTGAGAAGATTATAGATTTTTGAAGTGAATTTTGGCCTGTCCCTTCAAATTCTAATAATAACCAGATTGTTTTTTGGGATATAAATGTTTCTTGTTTATGAACCTCTTTGCTTGGATGGTGAACTTACATAAAAACTGGAATATATAATATTTAACTTTTACAGATTTATTGCAGCTTTTAATTTCTCTATAAGCAGCTAAAAATCAATCCCTTATTTTTTATATCGAACTTCAGATTTGATGTAGAGGTAATTGATTGTAAAGTTATAATTTACAAAGATAGGTTAAAATTAAGTATGACTTTGTGTTTAATATCTTTAGATAGAAAAGCAAAGATCCTCAAGTATATAATTTATTTAACCAGTGATTCAACTGTAAATAAATTGGTATCCATAAATGATTTACTAAATTTAATTGAGCAGCACTTAAAATATTTATACAGTTGGTCTGTGAGATACCTTGAGTAAAATCCAATAAATTTTTTAATTCGGTTTTCCTCTTACAAATGTCAGTTCTACTCAATGTTGTGTACGTTTGAAACCATATTTTTTTAGCTGAAATTAGTGATGGAATTTAAGAACCTAAACCTGAGAAGGCATTTGGGACTGTATAGGCATCTCCCAGATATAAGTCTGAAATTATTTAACGGTATTTTTAATTCATTGTTATATCAGCTGATTTTTCCTCCATCTTGGAAAAGTGGTTTCGTTTTCATTAGGCCTAAGTTACAGACCCTCACAATATCCATAACTGTCAACATAATGCTTTGCAAAATATGGACTATAAAATAAATAAATACAATTGTATCTATCTATCTTCTAGAATACATGGATTTATAGGTTATCTGCTTCAGCCTGAACAATATACCTTTTTAATGTTATAAACAAAGGGATTGTGTATATTTGTAATGTAGTCATTATAGCTAACATTGCTAACTCTTCTTTAGAAGTTTTTCATTACACTAAAGTTTTTATAAGTTCAGTAGGCCATTTCTCTTCTCTATTTTACTTAAAATCAATGTCTTTATTATGTTTGTAAATATTCTTAAATTGCTTTGTAAGGATATGTACAGATCATCAGATTGTCCCTGAAACTCACTGAAATGTCTCTTACACATGTAAAAATACATTGTTTAAGTATTACAAACAGGAATTAATACTTTAAAAGTGTGGCATGACTTTGAGTAAGATGTTCAGGTTATGGCCCAGAATTAGAAAATCTTGTCAAAAATTCATATCTGCTGAAGATACTGATGTTTATTTTTTTAAATTTATTTATTTTTGCTTTGTTTCCTTATCTTTACTTTGATACATTATATTAATCCTGAATTTTTTTCCATAGCACACGTCTTATTGGTACTCCTCATCCCTTCTTTGACCATTGTTAACCCTCCTTATCCCTCCCGTTTGTTTTGAAATTTTAATAAACAGAGTAAAAAAAAAAAAAAGAATATTTTATAAGAAAATATCAAACCATTGCCAAACCATGACCCTCTTTACATATGCTCAAATCCAGGTTGGAATGATCATTTGAAATTCACAAACTACATTTTAAATTCCCAAGTTACAACATTTCAAATACAATTAGTTTTGTTCAGGGTTGCACATACAACAGTTATCAAAATAAAAATCATATTGTTGTTGTTGTGTCTTTCGGCTTTTCCCGGTTAGGGGTCACCACAGTGGAACTCCGGTCCACTAATGATTGGCAGTAGATTTTTACGTGCCGAGTTGCCAGCTCTGACGCACAACCTTCAATGAAGGTACGCCCATTCACGCATGCCTCCACACAGAAGACGCTCTCGCTGAGAATCGAACAGGACAACGTCTTACTGGGAGGCGATAATGCTACCGCAGCACCACCACCGCAGTCTAAAATAAAAATTATATTGTGTTTCCTAAAATTAGTCATACACTCTGTTTCTGTAGAAAGTGATTTTTTTTCAATATTTTAAATGATGAAGTAGAAAAAACATAAAGATGAACATTTTTATTTTAAAATTCAAGATGCAGTTCTGTTAGTACATTAGAAATTGGCAACAGATTAAAAAAAATTATTGCAGTATATCTATGGATCACTGTTTGAAAATGTCACTAGAATATGTCAAGCAGTGGTAAGACAGACAGGGAAAAATTTATGAAAAAGTAATAGAAAGATATGCAAAAGCATCATTAGTAAAAGGATTAATATATTGTGGTAATTGCCAATGTGTTGGAGAAGATTTGATAACAGCATATGTAGCCACATGTCAGGCTGCTTCACTCCAGCAAGCCATCGAGAAGCTTTCACATCTGTACCCAATTAGTCCTCACTTTGTCAGTGTACCCAGAGATGCAAGATCAGCTTGAGCAGTTCAGGCATATACCAGATTGCTCTTAGTTTTGTCACCTCTTTTCCTGTATGATAGCTGATTTTTGTGTAAGACTACTTTGACTACATACTTTAACATCATAGTAAATTTTATGAAGGAAATCACATTTTTAATGGAATTGTGGTTCCAAAATGTTGTTGTTATGGTTTATACTGATGCCACATTATGTCTTCCAAATGAAAGCTGTTATTTTTACATATGTTTTGCCAATGGCTATGTTTTTGTAAAGTGCTACAGCTTGGTACTGTCTTTTTTTTGTTTTGTTTTTGTTTTCTCTTTCCTTTTTTACTTTTTTGTGAGCATTGATGTTTCAGGTCCAGGGATTTTCAGTATGTTATAGGACAATAGGATAAATATTTAATAATAATGAGTGACATACATGCTCAAAAACATGGAAATCAAGAATGTCTTAGAGTAGCCTGCACTGTGGTGTACAGGAATAAAGCCCTAACTATGACCTAGGCAATCCAGGTTTGATTAGTGTCTTAGGCGCCTAGGGCATGTGCAGGGCAAGCATGGTACATTGAGTGGAGCAGCCCACAGATGAGGTTGGTGAGCATAAGGGAGGAGGTGGAAAAAGTGGGTAAGGCATAAGAACAAAAAAATCTCCCCTGAATGGAATGTAGATGGCCAAGACCTCAGAATGTCCTTAGGTTCCACAAGCAGCCCCAGCAGGATAGGGATAAAGTCTGGGAGACCTTGGAATTGGTGGCTGACCTGGCACAGAGTGTGGCACTGGGTAGCAGTGTTGTAAGGATGATGGGAAGGGAATGCCCTGGAATTGTCATTTTACCTTAGAATATGAAAGGAGTTAGGAATCCACTTAAAAGTAACAATTGATTTGAGAGACAAGACCCATTCCTGTTAGAGTTCCAAGATGACCACCAACCAGTAGCAGGATTCTTGTGAAATTCCTCCTCCTGAATATAAATCCTGAAGTAAAAAGTTAAGCTGAGATAAAATATCTTATTTAAAATCAATTAGAAGTATTGCTGAATTTCTAAAAAAAATAAAATAAAACATATTAAATGTAAAATTTTCTTCAGTCAATACACCCATATTGTGATAATATTTCACTGTATTCCGTTCTCATTTTTTCTTAAAACTAGAGAAATGGATGTATGCTGTAAAAGTTGTTTAACTGACAAATATTAATCTACTTAACACAATTAGTTCAACTCAACCAGAGTAATTAAACAGCTCATTACAACTCTTCTAAAAAGATTTCAAGCCTGCATAAACAAAAAGCAGTGCTGGTGATTCCTTGATGAGTGAGGAAAGTAAACCTATATTTTTTGTCTGTGACTTGCTGGTAGAGTTGCTTTCTGTGTTACCTGCTCCATTTTGTTTTCTGTTGTAAGAAATTTGCTTGGTCATGGTGTATTTGCTCTATGTGAGAGGTATACACTTGCATTATCTAGGCTGCACATTTTGTGCATTTTTTTCATTGGTTAAATTGTCTTGAGTGATACTAAAGTATACAATGAATTTCTGGGCCTTTGTCATTTCTAAAACAATTTCAAGCCTGCATAAACTAAAGCACTGCTGGTGATTCACTGCTGGGTGAGGAAAGTAAACCTATATTTTTTGTCTGTGACTTGCTGGTAGAGTTGCTTTCTGTGTTACCTGCTCCAGTTTGTTTTCTGTTGTAAGAAACTTGCTTGACCAAGTGTTTTTGCTCTATGTGAGAGGTAGACATTTAAATTATCTAGGCTGCATATTTCACATGTTTTTTCACTGGTTAAATTGTCTTTTGTGTGATACTTAAATACATAGTAAATATCTGCACCTTTGTCTTTTCTAAAAATATTTTGAGACTGCATGAATTAAAGCACTGCTGGTGATTCCCTGCTGGGTGAGGAAAGTAAATCTATATATTTTTTGTGTGTGTGACTTGCTGATAGAGTTGCTTTCTGTGTTACCTGCTCCATTTTGTTTTGTGTTGTAATAAATCTGCTTGGCCTGCTCTTTTTATTCTATGTCAGAAGTAGAGACTTAAATTATCTGGGCTGCACATTTCACATTTTCTTCGTTGGTTAAATTGTCTCTTGAGTAATACCTATATACACAGTGAATTTCTGGGACTTTTAAACCTGGTGATGTTAAGCTTCCCACCCATGATGTAAACAGAGCTTAATAAGCTCCACCTTTTCTACACTGCTGTTGATATATTGAATTATTTATTTATATTGAGAAAGTGCATTTTTAATTAATTAATTAATTAATTAATTAATTAATTTATTTATTTAAATTTGTTGACCGGGAGTGTCCGACTGGACGTGGGTCCATTTTCAGCGGAGGCCCGGGGAGAAAAGCTCCACAGTAAAATAAACAGACAGTAGTTACATTGGATTACATAGCGATTAACAATTTAACATAGAAATTACTTACAACATATTTACAGATGAAGAAACATAGTACATCAGTAGACAACTAGAATCTTTATCTGTGAAGTACATAACAGGCATTAACAAATGTAATAATGAGAAGTTCCTGCTGTATAATAAGTACTAGGCTTATGAGCATCTGAGCTTGCTATCATCAAGGTAGTTAATGGAGGTGAAAGAAAGGTAGTAGTTGGATGGGGTGGACGATATTAGAGTGGGAGTTGCAAGGGCATAGCCAGCATGTTTTTAGGTGCGCTTTTAATAAAGTTTTGAAGTTGGTGCATAATGGTATGGAGGTAATTGTGGGTGGGAGTGAGTTCCATAATTTGGCTATGGCGCAAGAGAATAGTGCTTCACTAGCAGAGTTATTGGCTTTAGTGATCTGAAAGTGATTTTTGTTGCTGGATCTTAGTGGTCTGGTGGTGCGATAGGGTTGGAGTAGATTCTGTAGGGATGGGACATTTAGTGGATGGTTTACTAGTTTGTGGGCGATTGAGAGTTGATACCACTGAAGGAGGTGAGGGAGTTCAAGCCAGCCCAGTTCAGCAAGTGAGAAACAGTGGTGACTACTGTAGGATGCCCCTGCGGCGAATTTGGCAATTTTGTTGTAGCAGGTCTCTAGCTTGTTTAGATCACATTGCCTTAGGTTGGTATATACTGGAGAGGCATAAAGTAGAGTGGAGATAAGGTGGGAATTTGCTATTGAAATCTTTGCTGCTTTGGTGAGAAATTGTTTATTTCTGTATAATGCTCCTAGTTTTTTGTGGACTTTTTTTATGGTCATGGATATGTGAATGTCAAATTTTAGTTTATTGTCTATTTCCACTCCTAGCAATTTGGTGTGTTCAGTTAGGTATATAGTGGTTTTGTCTTTTGCTGTGATGTTAAAGTGAGAGTTGTTTTGAGTATGTTTGGTGGGTTGGAAGATGAGTAGTTTAGTTTTGTTTGGGTTGAGTATTAATTGGGCATCGGATAACCATGTTTCAACAGAGGAAAAGGCTTCCTGTGTGACTTTTTGCAGTTTGGGTAGGGACTGGGCTGAGCAGATGATGGTTGAGTCATCTGCGTATTGGATGAGTGTGCCATGTTTGGTGGCAGAAGCTAGATTATTGGTATAAACAGAGAAAGTAGGGGTCCAAGGATGGATCCTTGGGGAACCCCTATGGAGACAGGTAGTTGGGGAGATATGTCATTCTGCCATACAACGGATTGTTGGCGGTCAGACAGGTAACTCTGAAACCAGTTGGTGACTGATTGTGAGAAGGATAGGTTATTGAGGACAGAGATAAGTTGTTTGTGTGGGACCATGTCAAATGCTTTAGATAGGTCTAGGAAAGTAGCAGAGGAGAGATAGCCATTGATTTTATGCTGAAGGATAGTGTTAGTAAAGGAGAGTAAGGCAGTGGTGGTGCTACGGTTTGGTCGGAAACCATGCTGAGTACTGGAAAGGAGGTTGTTAGTAAGGAGGTAGTGTGAGACCTGAGAGTGTATGCATCTCTCTAGTATTTTGGAGAGTGGAGAAAGAATAGCTATGGGGCGGTGGTTAGTTCTGCAGAGGGTCCGCCTTTGTGGAGGGGAATTATATGTGAGACTTTCCACAATGTGGGAACGTAACTTTCTGACAGAGATCAGTTAATCAAGATGGATACTGGGTAGGCCAGAGCATCAGCTGCGATTTGTAGGTATTCACTTGGGAGGTTGTCTGCTGCTAATTTGGTGGGTTTAAGTTTAGTTAAGAGTTTTATGTTGGAGGTAGGTACAGGAGAAAAAGAGAAGGCAGTGGGGAGATTACTAGTTGAAGGTGTGGGTTGGAGGGGAGGGGGGTTGTGTTGTTTAGCTAGTGATAGTATGGTTTGGGTGAAGTGTGTGTTGAATGAGGTAGCAATATTTTCTGAGGAGTGAGGGATGTTAGGAGGGATACTGACTTTACCTGGGTGGAGGATGGAGTTTATGGAGGACCAGAATTGTTTGGGGCTGTGTTGTGAGGAGTCTAGGGCAGACTGGTAGTATTGGAATTTGTCCTGTTTTATTAGCTTTGTGACTCTGTTGCGTAGTTCTAGGAATGTCTGTCTAGCTGCGGGGTTTTGGTTTGCACCAGTGCTCCCAGGCTTTATCCCTGTTTTTCATTTCTGACTTAGTGGTTTTCTGTAGCCATGGGGAGGGTTGTGCTTTGGTTCTGGAAAATCTTATTGGGCATGGTAATTAAGGATGTTCAGGAAGGTAGTATTAAAAAATTCAACTGCGTCATCTAGACTGAGTTACTTTAGAGCATGCCAGGTTACATTCTTTGAGGGATGAGATGAATGTGAGTGGGTTAAAGTTTATTTTTTTACGTATTTGACGATAGATGACAGGTTTAGCTTGGTACAGGTATTTTTGAGTAGGAATGATGGGGAGTGATCACTGAGGCTATCTGATAAGCAGCCTGTTATATATGACTGGGGGTTCTTACTGACTAGTATCCAATCCAGGGTAGTGTGCTTGCTGGAGTTTTTATTTATCCTTGTTGGTGACTGGACTAGTTGGGTGAAGCCATGAAGGTGTACATGATGGGTTGGATTGTTGCCAGAACAGGATTTCCAGTCAATATTGAAATCACCTAAGATGATAGTTTCTTGGGGGAGATGGTGGGTAGACCAGCTGAGGAGGTTTTCTAGTGGAGGGATGTTTTGACCAGGTGGGAAGTAGCATCCAATTATGTTGATGGTTTTGTTTTGGTTAATTTTGAGGTTGGTTTATATTATTTCTTCATTGCTTATTTGTGGAGCTGATGATTTTAATATCTGGATGTTTAGATGCTGTTTAAATATTATAGCTACACCACCTTTTTTTTGTTTAGCCGGTCTACTCTTAGTATGCCGTAACCTGTAGGTAGTATTTGCTCATTGGTAATGTGAGGTTTTAGCCAGGTTTCTGTCAGGATGACAATATCTGGGGAGTATAAGTCAATGGTGGCATGGAGTTCATGGACTTTGTTAGATATACTTTAATATTTAGGCTTAGTAGAAGGAAGTCACTTGGCTTTCTATTGGCTGTAATATGGGAGAAGTTGTGGTTTCTAGTCTGATTATGAGGATTGGAGTTGGAGATGGTATAGGTTGGGGCGGATGTCTCCACTTAGGGCTAGTTTTGATATGCATGAGATTATTAGTTTTCTCAGTTTTTGAATGTGTTTGTTTATAACAGAAACTTTATGATTGTGCTCTGTGGGTAATAGGTATGGTGGAAGGGTTACTATGTTAAGTTGTAGGGATGCTTTACGTTTGAGTAATATAGTTGGTAGAGTATGTGGGGGGTGCATAGGGATGGTTCTTGAGCTGGTGGGAGGGGAGCTGAGGATGGGTGAGACATGGGTGGTGGTGTGAGTAGTAGTACAGTGGTAGTGGTTAAGTGGGGGAATGATGGAGCTTTGGTAGGATGTAAGATATGCAAGGAGAGTGCATGCAGTGAGCAAAGTAAAGGTATGCTTGTACATGTCAGTTGAGGAGGTGTGAAAGTAGAGGGAATATGGAGGAGGTAGTGTTGGGTTAGCGCTGTGGTTGGCTATTGGAAAGATGGGAGGGGTTTGAGTGCAATAAAGGTGGGACCACTAGGGGCGGGAGGGAATAGGGGGCAGGGTGGGGAGCGAAGCGGGTAGAGACCCTGTTAGCTTCTTGTATGAGGGGCTGGAAACAATCACAAAGTAAGACAAGTATGTGTTAAGAAACAATCACAATTGACCAAGGACTGCTCTGAAACTATAAGTCTTTTCCTAATTTCTCAGATGGAAAAACAGGATAACCTTGTATAAGTAGGCTATTGTGGTCATAGTTTAAATTAACAACACACAGTATTAATCAGTTATGGATACTATTTGCTAACAGAAGGGAATAAGAGAAAGTGGAAGATGTGTGTGGTGGTGGTGAGGGGGGGGGGGGCTGCTTACAGTCAAAGCACAGTGCTCTCCAGGGGAAAATGAAGATTGGCTCAAACAGGTAGACACATACTCAAAGTTAACTGTAGCTGTTTGCAGACAGTTCAGACCCAGACTGTGCTTCTCTTATAAGAATGTTAAAGGTGGTACCGCAGTTGAATACTTAAGAGTGGTGTTAGGTCTAGAAAAGAAGAGTACAGAGAGGAGTAAGCACTTTTGAGATGGTAAATATATATTATAAAGATTATAAAAAACACACTGAGCAAATAGCTACCACATGCAGGACAATGCCTGAACCACTACTTAGTATATGCAGATACTGAGCCAATTGGAAGAACATTAGAAAACAAAAACCCAGACAGTTATGCAGCCACAGATAAAATATAGCGAGCAGCAATCTGTCGTGGTTCTCTAATGTGATTCTATCCACCAGTAACAGCACAAACTTATAGAAATAATTTAGACACTAGTATGAGCTGTCTACACACAACACAATTACATGAATAACATTAGTGAACAAGGTGCAGCTATGCAAATAGACCATACATACTATTATACTAGAAACAACTTGGTGCATACAAAATTGCTATTATGCCATAGTAACATCAATAATAAAGCATAAAACATATTAGATGTCTAACACAATTCAACATAAACATATACAGTTGTAAAATGTCTAATACAATTCAACATAAATAGGCATTTACAGTTGTAAAACACTTACTGGAGAGACACTGAGCCTTCATGGGGCTTGTAGCAGAGTGGATTGCAGTTTTACAAATGGTGCCTGCCACAGGAAATATTTATTAACTCTGGGATTGTCTTAAGGTAATAAACAGGGAAGGGGAGGGGAGAACAAGGGTGTGAGCAGGCAGTTCTTTGTACTGCTGCTAATGAGCCAAAGCAAGACAAGTATGTGTTAAGAAACAACCACAATTGACCAAGGACTCATGTGGAAAAACAGGATAACCTTGTATCAGTAGGCTACTGTGGTCATAGTTTAAATTAACAAACACACAGTATTGATCAGTTATGGATACTATTTGCTAACAGAAGGGAATAAGAGAAAGTGGAAGATGTGTGTGGTGGTGGTGGGTGGGGGGGGGCTGCCTCATCATTGTCTGTTTTACTGATTTACTTGCAATGAATTCATTATCTAATTAGCTGTTGGATAAAGTAGTGCATATTTACACTTTAGCAAGCATTTGCTTTTACAACAAGAAGTCAGTAGATTTTTTTCTCTAGTGCACTGGGAGGTAGCCTGGTCTGTTTAGGTTGGAGAAACACTTGAGATATCTGCACATTGTTTTATTGGCTGGAGGACTTAATCAGTTTATCTTGTTTTAATGTCTTTATAAATTCTGTACAATGAAGTGGCTGTTGGCTCATTTATACAAAGTGAAATACTTTTATTTAGTAAGGACACATTTGTAAGTTGTTTAAAGTACACTGCTGTATCCGTATCTTTACATTATTTTGTGGTAGCATTTCACTCTGGACACTTCTTTACTGTGCTTTTACATTAGAAGGACTGAAATTATTCATCTAGCAGCAGTATGTTTTTACCTCATCTATCTGAGCTGGGAAGCACACAGAAGGTCGAGTATTTTTTGCACTTCTTTATATGTTGTAACTGTACTTTAGCATTTTCAAAAAATGTACTGTCTGCTGCTACTTTAAGTAGTTAATTGCATTGTATTACAATATATCTGTTAGTTGCAGGATTGTTGTACCACCTTTAGACCCATCAAACAGTATGACTATCTTGAGCTACTTCATATCCAATTAACTATAGGCAAAATCCCCACTGCATCATATCAAGCTATAAGTCCCCCACCACGAGAAACAGGAAAAGCATACCACATACCTGGACTAGGTCCCCCACCATGAAACAGGAAAGGCATACCACATACCTGGACTTACTGGAGTCACTTGCTATACAGCCCAAAACCTTACTCACTGGTGATTCTATTTATCCTACCATCAACTGGGAAACATACATGACCACAAACATGCTGGCTCAGAGGTTTTTGGACTTTGTCAATGCAAATGCTGTGGAAAAGCTAGTCAGCACACCCAAAAGAGGATCAAATGTCCTGGACATAGTACTCACTAACATGGGAGACCATTGCACTCCCTCATGTGATGTCCTCCCTGGTAAGATTGGACCATAAATCAGTCTCGGTTAATGTAATTATAAGATCAGATACCCCATCAAGCTGAAAAATGCTTAAGAATTTTTCAAACACAAATTACTTCCTACTAAGTGATGGTATAACAAGTTTCAAAGTCCCCTTGAATGCAGATAATACAGACTGCTATGCAGAGGTGTACACCAATGCCCTGTATAACCACTTAAGCAGTTGTATAGAATCGGCTTTACCTGACCGGATCAAAAAACATGTCTTGCCGAAAAAAAACAAGTCACCCTGGTGGACCCCTAGTATAAGCATGCTATACAACATAGAAAGAAACTAATGTCCTAGAACAAGAGGGAAATGGCTCAGCAGAGAATGGAATCCCTTTCAAGCTTAAATAAGCATATTACAGATCTTGTTAAGTCCTCCAAAGCTAATTATGAAATAGCCTTCCAAGCTAAGGATAATCACAAGACATTCTTTAATTATGTCTGAAATCTAAAAGGGAATACCTAGCTATATTCTGAACTGGTTGTGGATGGCACCACCCATACTTAACTGGAAGTAATAGCCAACCTGCTAGCTGAAAGATTTGGAGCAACCTTCACTCCCCTGTCCCCTCCAGTCATCCCCCAAAGTATACTTGTCACCATTCCTCAGCCTATTATCTCAAGAGAGTAGGTCATCTCGGTGCTCTTTAAGGCCAAAAGTACAGCATCCATGGGACCGGACAACATCCTAAGTTGCCTTTTAAACAACTTAAAACATGACCTAGCAAACCCACTTGGATCCCTGTTAAACCACAGCTTGCAAACTGGCTATATTCCAGTGGAATGGAGGACAGCAACAGTAATCCCTCTACACAAAGGAGGGCCATCAACCGAACCTTGGAATTATGGGTCCATAAACTTGACTAGCCTGATCTGCAAGGCCATGGAAAGAATCATTATGGACCTTATTAACAGGGGCATAGGTAATCTCCAAACTCTGGGCACAACCCAGTTCGGATTTGTTAAAGATAGATCATGCCTGTTAAACATGGTTGACTTCTTCAAAAAGAGAATACCGCCTATTTTGACCTATCCAAGGCATTTGACACAATCCCTCACTCTGGTATTATAGAGAAACTCTCCCATTTGGGAATGAACCCTTACATTACCAGATGAATGGCCAACTGGTGTCCGATAGGACACATACTGTCAAAGTGGGTGACTTCACCTCTAGCAAAATACCAGTGACCACTGGCATACCACAGGGTTCTGTGCTGGGCCCCTTACCATTCAGAATTTATTTCTCAGAAGTCCAGGCAAACTTGGAAAGCCTGTGGCTGGCCAAGTTCACTGATGACTGCAAATTGGGAGCAATCACTGAGTCCCCAGTGATGGTAATACTGCAGGCAGGGTTAATGCAGACAAATAATTGGTGCCAAAGCCATGGATTAAAGATAAATGTAAAAAAAAAATGAATTACTATTCCCTTTTGGAAAGCTGACATCCCTGATAATAACATTACAGACAGCACCTCACTAAGAGTAGACCCAGTGGTATATGATCTGGTTAGTCAGGTTCATAACAATCTGAACTATGACCATCACATATCCACAGTAGTAAGAAAATCCTTCTATGTGCCACATCTTATAAGTAAAGGCATCATATCTAGATCTAAGGATGTTATAATTCATAGGATCATAGGATCATAAGTGATTACTAAGCTATTGACCCAGAGGTCATTTTAAGACTAGCCGTTTCATCCCAGTGTAATAACATAGAAGTGTTAGTTCATAGGTTCATAAGTGTTTACTAGGCTAACAACCACAAAGGCCTTTTTAAGTCTAGCCATGCATCCCAAATCTGTGACATGTTCTGATACCCTTGATAAGTGTAAGCAAGGGCTTGTGAGATGAAACATTTACAAACTAGGGCCTGGGAGATGAACCATTTACAAACTGCCTGCGTCCATTAGAGACATAGGTGCCAAATCAGGGATGAATTTCCTGTTCCCCATCCAATTGTCCAAGTTGCACTTGAACTGGGTTAAGGAGGAACTCTGCTTTACATGGATGGGGAGCCTGTTCCACAGATGGGTAATCTCTGGGATACATACCTGTCCCTTCAGTAGGTCCTGTTTATTTCACAGTTAAGGTTCAAGTCCTTAGAATGGGTAATTCTGGTGCTGTATGTTTTGTGGATATGCAGGAAGTCCATCAGAGTGGGGTCTGACAGTGCCCTGTATGTCAAGCATAGATCTCCCCTCAAAACCCTGTAGGAGATAGAATGCAGAGACAGAGCCTTGAGGCAGTCTGCATAGGACATTTTACTTATGGCTTGTATTCTTTTACTGAGGAGCCTCTGTGGACATTCCAGTTGTTCGATATGCCTGGTTAGGTACATACCAAAGGGGACAGTGTACTCAATGATAGGTCTGATGAATGCCGAATACAGTGGAACAATGACTTCTTTGGACCAAGATGCCATACCTTTGTTTATAAGTTGTGCATTATAGAATGATTTCCTCACTACTATAGACACATGATGGTCAAAGGCTAGATTACTACCTCTGTGTGTCCCTAAGTCCCTGACTACTGGGTCAACTCTAAGGGGTGCATTGTCAATATGATAGTTACCAGAGCTGAATGACTTCCCAAAGGATACTATTATGCATTTCTTGGCATTTAGTTTTAGTCCATGACTCTGACACCAGTTGTTTGTCTGTGTCAGCACCTCCTGGAGAATATTTGTTTGAGTGTGGGATTCTATGACAGCTCCTAATTTGCAATCATCTGCAAATTTAGTTAGTCAGAGACCACTGACATTTTCATTGACTTCAGAGAAGTAAATGCCAAAAAGGAGCAGTCCAAGGACTGATCCCTGAGGGACTCCACTTGTGACTGGCCTCTTTGTAGAGGTGGACTCTCCAACTCTAACTTCCTGGGTCCTGTCTGTGAGCCAGATGGCTATCCACTGGGTGACATACGAGTTTGTACCCAACCTCTTGAGTTTGTCAACAATGCCCAAGGGAGTATTGTGTCAAATGCCTTGGCCAGGTCAGAGTAGGCAGTGTGAACAATTTTGCCCTCATCTATTGCTTTGGTGACCTTCTCAAAGAAGTCCACCAGGTTGAGTAGGCATGATCTGCCCTTGATGAAACCAAATTGGGTTGGGTCCAGTGTCTGGAGGTTTACTATATCACTACTGATCATTTCCATGGTAATTCTTTCCATGGCTTTACATATAAGATTAGAGAGACTTATGGGTCTGTAGTTTCCAGGGTCTGTAGTTGATCCACCTTTGTGCAGAGGGATGACTGTTGCTGTTCTCCATTCATGAGGCATGGAGCCTGTTTGGAGGCTACAGTTAAATAGCAATTCCAGAGGCCCTGATAAGTCATGTTTCATGCTATTTAGAAGGCATCCTGGGATATTGTCTAGGCCCATTGATGCAGTATTCTTGGTCTTAGAGTGACCATTAAGGACCTGTTCCCTAGTGATAGCAGGGGGAGATGTACATGATGGTATTTCCTGAGAGAAGGTTGAGGGGATGAGAGGGGTACCTATGAACCTATATGACTGGATGGGAGATAGGAAATTCACCCCCGGGGATCACTTCTGTGGCTCTGCTCGACAGTGGCACAGGAAAATAATTTTCTTGGGTGGCGAAAGTCAGGGTACATTTGGCTAGGCTTATATAGGCCCTAGGGCCAATAGCCTAGTACCTACCTATGAACCTATAAAACTGGAGTTAAATTTATCGGCCAGTAGGTTTGCTATATCGTCTGGCTCAGTATAGGTGACTCCATTTACAATAGCTCTGCACACAATTGTTAATACCCAAAATTGCATTTAGTAATGACTACCCATGTCCATGAGGGTTGTGGGCGCTATTCCCAGTAAGAATTTATGGTGCCCTATCCACTCATCCTATGTTTCACATGAATAGGTAGCTTATTCCAAAGATGTAGCAGTTGCTGGGAGATAAATAGGACATGCTAGAGGGACAGATTTAAGTCATAGGCCATATTTAGGTCCCTGGAATGGGGGACCTTAGTCCTGTTTGATTTACAGATATGCAGCAAGTTCATAAGGTTTGGGTCTGAGATTGCTCTGTAAGCTAGGCATAAGTCACCCCTAAAAAGTCTATATGATACAGAATAAAGTGACAGTGACTTTAGTTGGTCTGTGTGCAGCAAATGTTGGAGTCCCTTGATCTTCTTTGTTAGAAACCTTGGGTAGTATTCAGGGTTTGGAAGTCACCTATGTCTTTATTTATAAGGTTGATAATGGTTCCATGGCCTTACAAATGAGGCTGGTCAGGCTTATGGAGCTGTAATTCCTCTGGTCTGTTGCTGAGCCACCTTTGTGGAGGGGAATAACTGTTGTTCTCCATTTCACAGGAACAAAGGCTGTGGTTATAATAGGATTTAAAAGTGTACTTAATGGTAATGCTAGTTCATGTTTTTGCCTGTTTAGAAGACAGGCTGAGATGCTATCTGGTCCCTTAAAGGCTGAGATTTCTGCGCTGGACAAGGCTTTGATGAGCTGTTCTTCAGATATGTAGGGTGGTAGTTTGGGGCAAGGTTTGTGATAGATTTGGAGGGGATAGGGGGTGAAAGTTTTGCCAAACGTATCAGGTAGCAGGTTTGCTATCTCTGTGGGATCAGTGTGTGCAATACCGTTGGTCACTAGTTCTGCACGTGATTGGGTCCCACCTTTTAGGCTACGTACGTAGCTGTAAAAGGCCTTATGGTTATCCTTGGCTGTGCTAGTTAAGTTTTTCTCAAAGAATCCCTTAGAGGATTTGACAAGTTGTTTTATTTGCCGGCTGAGGATGAGGATGGTGCTTTTCCATTGTTGGGGTGTTGGGGTCTCACCTTTGTTTTCATTGACAGCAGCGTTTTGCTTTTGTTGTAAAGTTTGTTGATGATGGATGTCTACCATGATGGCTTGTTTTTACTTGGGAGTCTGGCTTTGATTCTTTCTGGTACAGCCGAGTCTATACACTTAAACTTGGTCCTTATCATACCAATAATTGAGTACAATGCTTCCTTTTGCATGTACATCACCAGACACCTACAACAGTTGGAAAGACCACAGAGGTGTTCTGACCAAGGAATTACAGGGTACACAAAACAAATCTTATGCAGAAAGACTAAAAGCCCTGTCACTGTATTCCATCTCGTATAAGTTGCTAAGGGGTGACCTGTGCCTGGTTTACAGGGCAGTCTCTGATCTGGCCCTGATGGAAATGCTACACATTCATAAATCAAACTGTGCAAGGGTTACTCATTCCGGGGATCTTAACATAGCCTCTGGAGAGATATCTACATTTTCCAGAAACTGCTACTTCTCTGGAACAAGCTTCCAATTCATGTGAAACAGAGCCCCTCCCTGACCATCTACAAATGCTACCTAACTCAATTGATGGGTGATGGCAAATTAATTCCTGGGGGTGTCTGTATCCCTCCTGGATGAGGAAATCTGTATTAACTACCATAGAGCCTTACACCAGCAAACATCACTCACCTAATCACTGACAACTGGGGCAACTCACGATAAATATGGCAGGGCGTGTAAGGGATCTAGGGCCGTTAGCCTAGTAACCTTCTATGAACCTAACAGTCTATATGATGACAAATCAGTTCAGAGTCGTCAATATTTTTCATGATTTCAAAGTAAAGAAATCTGTGCTTACTTAGAGTTATGACTGAGTACCATATGTTCAGATAACTGTGAGAGAAACAATAGAAGAATACAGGAAAAATTACAGTCCATGTGACATAATTTTGATTAGTAATACAGGCACTTGAGGGGTCAGGCTGGGGACTAAGAGCTTGAGTGGCTGAAGCCAGCTCACCCATCCTTGGGAAAGTGAGAGAGATGGCTTGGACCACAGAACTGGTGACACCTACTAGAGGGTAGGTGATGACTGGGATGAAGCCCTGATTACAACACAGGTGGCCCATTTCTGATTAGACGCATGGGTGCTTGAGGGGTTGGGTGATGGAAGATGGGCTTGAATGGCTGATGCCAGCTCAGTTATCCTAGGGATGGAGGTAGCTTGGCCCAGTACCTTAGTGGCACCTACCAGAAGATAGGTGATCACAAGTGAAAGAGTGTGGACAAGTTCATGCTACTAGTGGTGCACGCCTCCGGGCTGGAAGAAGTAGAAATGTATAGCAATGTGCCTATCTCTCCCCTAGCCAGGTAGCTGTTGCTTGTTAGCAAGCTATAAAACAAAAGGGAAGGGTAGGCCACTCTATATGACAGGCATGCTGGCCTCTAACCACAGAGGAATAGGATAGCCTAACAGGGCTTCCTTGGAAGGAATACATGGCGCTAGGGCCTAATACATTCTGAGAATACCAGGCTTCTGCCTCTGTGGAAGGAATGTGCTAGTGGCTGCAGATAGAGCAGCCATCAGGGCAGGATCTTAAAAAGATTGGGTAGGGGGAAAAAGAATATATGAAAAAGAACTCCAAATAAGCTTTAAATTAAAATATAAGCAACTGTTATGGAACTGATATATGACCAGAAGAATAAAGACAGAAAAGCAACCTGAGAATATACAGTGTACCTGTGGATAAAGAAGGAAACTAGCCTGCAGCAGTTTAAACAAATTAATTCTACAAGAATTACACTTAATAATTTCACAATTGTTTACCTGGCTTATGGCTAATTCTTCTTCTTCTTCAATATCAGTTACAAATAAGTCTCCCTCTCCACACAGTTATGTAGTTTTTCATTACATTTGTCCAGACTATCACCTTTCCTAATATATATCAGTACAATTTTCCATTGGTTAACAAAATGTAAGGGAAGGAGAGACTTTTTTTTTCTAAGAGAAGGAGAGACTTCTTTTCATATTGTAATGTGCAGGTATTCTCAGAAAAGGGCCTCCTTTTCGTCTGTAATTCTCTCCCAAAACTATAATACAGAGCCAGTTGGCATACTTCCAGTGTTGTAAAATCTTTAATCACAGATACACTTTACATATCTCCCCCTACAAATCTATAGCTGATAAAATGCAATTATATTTTCTTTAATCTTTTTTAATGGCTCATGAGTCTTTTGTCCAAAACATTCTGGGTGAAATCTTGCTGCATTCTTTGTAATTTTGTTAACTGGAATTGTGTAATAATAAAATGATATATTGTTTTCTATTACCAGCCTCAACATTGGTGTATTAAAGGAGATTAAAACTCCACTTCTACAAAAATATTAGATGTATAATTCCAAAGTCTTCTGTGACAAAACAAGATGTATTAAATTTAAAATTAAAATTTTCTCCAACTAACGCACCAATGTATTTATAATATTTCACTTTACTTCATTCAGTTTGCAGTTTTCCAGCACGAATGTTGGACAGATATGTTTCCCTTGGGGAGAAAAAGCTTCCATTCTTATTTTTTGCTTATAATACTTTACTTTTCAGAAAAGTTATTTTAAAGCTAGGAGTTTGTGTTTTAACAGACTTTTACGAGACTGTACATTACTTTTAAACAGGAGCAGTCTTTTTTCCTGTCATTTTAAAAGTTGTTTAAAGTAACTGAGAAACATTTTTTTTCTGAGGTGAAATTAAGTTTATTATACTTTGTGGGGCTGGCAAAGTGTTATAAAGTGCGTTTTACTGTGTTTGTCTGGGAAACTACCACATAGACAGTAGTCTACTTAACACCGAAAGTGTGATAAGAGACCTTGGGACGCAGGTGGACAGTAGTCTCTCCTTTGATAATCACATCGCCACAGTAGTCAGGAAATCATTCTATGTGGCACATCTCATCACAAAAGATTTCTTATCCAGGAAAAAAGAGGTCATTGTTCCCCTCTACTCGTCACTCATTAGACCCATTATAGAGTACAATGCCCCTTTTGGTATGTACCTCACAAGACATCTACAACAACTGGAAAGGCCACAGAAATACCTCACAAAGATGATTACCGGCCTCAAACAGATGCCCTAGGCAGACCGTCTCAAAAATCTCCAGCTTTACTCCGTCGCATATCGCCTACTCAGAGGTGATCTCTGCCTAACATACAAAGCTATGTCAAACCCAGAGCTATTGGACATGCTCCACTTAAAGAAATCCCAATCCCTCTGAGCTACATGCTCTAGGGACCTAAACCTGGTCACCACAATAAACAAAACATGCTGGAGTGATAAGATTCCTGTCCCAGAGACTTCCCATACTCTGGAACAGACTACCTATCTATATCAAACAAAGCTCCTCATTAGTACTCTTCAAGAAAAATCTTGATAATTGGACGGGAAATAGGAAATTCACCCAGGTGATCACTTCTGTTGCTCTGCTCGACAGTGGCACAGGAAAATAAATTTCTTGGATGGCAAAGCCAGGGTACCTTTTTGGTGAGGCTTATATAGGCACTAGGGCCAATAGCCTAATACCTACCTATGAACCTACGAAAAGTGACTTCTAAAGATATTTAGTTTTACCAGCATTTGCTGCTTGTTTCCCCCCCAGAAAGAGGTAACATTTTCACCTTGACCATGGAACAATCTATTGGCCTCATGATTGGTCTTTCTTCCAGCCACATACAGAAAAAGTTAAGTAAACAGCCTTTGTCATCATAGCAGTTTAGCAATTTGCCTTAGCTGCAGGTGGATGACCTTGCTGTGGCCATTAGTTGTATCTGGTCTGTTGCAAAGCCACCATTGTGGAGGGGAAAAACTGTTGTTGTTCTCCATTCTGCAGGAACAAAGCCTGTGGTTAGGCTAGGATTTAAAAGTGTACTTATTGGTGATGCTAGTTCATGTTTCTGCATATTTAGAGGACAGATGGGAAGAGGGCTTTTACTCAAGGATGTTTGGAGAAATGCTTGGAGACCAGTTTTGGATTTTTCTTTCATAAACCTATTTGTGACAGTACTCATATTCAGAATGATGTCACTTTACAACATGTTGCTTCTTATTCCTCATAACATTAGATTTAAAAGATGCTTATTATCATATTCCTATTCATCATGACTTCAGATGTTTCTTAAAATTTTGTGCGTCTGGATCACATATTTTCTGCTTTATCCTTTGGACTGTCTGTCCTTCTTATATGCATAAAGTAGACTTGAGGCACAGATGTTTATAATGTACAAACACATCAGGATGGATAGCAAGAACAGTGAACTTAAATGAACTATCTGACTAGCAGCATTGCATGCTTACACTCTGGCTGCTCACTCAAAATGGTACTCACATTTCACATGTGGTCAATGGATATAGGCATGCGCTTACTGACTGTGAAGCTACTTACACGTGTACACACGTACTGATCTACATCCTCCCTCTTTTCTGAGCTGTCTTACATTAGTGAATGGCATTGCAATAGGCATGCATTATACAAGCAATAATAAAAAAGAAACAACAATTATGTCCACGCTGCTGTGTATCTTGAATAAAGTTTTGAGACGTGACCTGATCTTGTGACATAGTGATTAGGACTGGGTTTAGCAACAGGGACAGTCATTGGTGAATGTCTGTTTGGGGATTGTCAGGGATTTTCTCAGGAACAGGGATTCTGGCAAAATGTTCTCTGGTACTGGAACATTGAATGAGTTGCTCTGAGATATAGAGTCTTTGTCACAGGCAGGATAGTGTAACATCATTTCAGATACTGATAACAAATGCTTCTGATTTCATTTGAATTCCAGTCCTTGTGATGCCACAATGCAAGAATGAGGCTCTTGACAAAAATCTTAATCCGATGCAATCAAAACCTTTTGACTTCTGCATCCTCACTATCCGTCCTTTTTGTAAAGAACGTGGTTTGCTGGATCTGTCATAGGAAGATTTCTGGGACAAATGCTTTTTCAACAGTTGGGCTCTTACTGCTTTGGTGTTTTTAGCATTTGGAACAAATAGATTGCTGCTGATAGATAGTATATTTCTGGTTTGTCTCAACATAAGACGTTGTGAAGGTTAGCCTAGATAATTATCATGAAGAATATTTCTGAGATTCAACAAGTCGAGGAAACCATTGGTATTGTCATGTTTTGACTTCTCTAACAATTGTTTTGCTCTTTGAACTGCACATTCAGCCAAACTATTTGACTGGGGGTATTCAGGACTACTTGTAATATGAACAAAGTCCCACTCTTCTGCAAAATTTCTTGAACTGCTGACTGGTAAACTGTGCACCATTGTCAGAAATAACTTTGTGTGGACTACCATGGACTGAAATATGACGTTTCAACTTAGCAATGACAGTAGTGGAAGTTAGGTTGGGAAGCAGGTCAGTCTCAAACCAATATGAATAAGAGCCTACTAACACCAAGTAATGCAGATCATTCTACTCAACGATGTCTGTAGCCACTGTCGAGCAAGGTAGTTCAGGAATCTGGCTTAGCTGAAGTGGTTCTCTCTGTTGATATGACTTTGTATTATTACATACTGAACAAGATGAAAGTACTTTCTCAATATCTCTTGACATAGAAGGCCAAAATGCTAGATCTCTCACCCTTCTTTTGGTAGAATCAGTTCCTGGGTGGCCACAGTGCAAGAGCTTAATGTATTCTGGTTGCAAGGATTTTGAAATGATAACTTTTTGACCTTTCAAGATGATACCATTATCTGACAAAATCTCATTCTGTAGGGAAAATATGGTTGCACTTCTACTGGTAAACAAGATTGCTTTGACGACCATCCTCGACTGATAAAGAGGTTTAGTTTCTGGAAAATTGGATTTGAAGCTGTATGAGTTCTGACCTAATCGAGACATGTAGAAGAAAAATTTCTCACTTCCATGACTTCAAAATTAAGTTGCTCATTGTTATGCTTTTCTGTGGTTTTCCTGGGTGATCTGGATAAGGTATCAGCAAGACAAAGAAGTTTGCTTTTTATGTAAACAAGACTGAAATTATACTTCTCTAATATGAGCATCATACGTTGCAATCTGGCAGGAGCTGAATGCATAGGCTTTCTCAAAATAGTGATCAAAGGTTGGTGATTTGTTTCGATCTGGATAGGGTGACCATAAATATAATAATGGAATTTCAAACATGCAAATACAATGGCGAAAAGCTCTTTTTCAGTCTGGGCGTACTGTATCTCAGTTTGGCTCCCTAGCAAAGTTATTGACCAAAATATGAAAAAATATCATAATTTTCTTTTTCAGAAAGAGGGCGAGAACCAATCCGTAGTCATCCTGCCATTCACGTCACATACGTGACTGTGGACGTGGCAGTCCGCCCCCCCCCCTTCCACTTTACTGTGCGGTTACCACACAGACTCTTGGGCATCACACACTGATGCAGAACTCTCCCTAGTCTGGACTGCCTTTACAGCAGTCTGAGACACTCTAGCTTGGCAGCTTCAGAGAAAAAAAGAACCCGGAACTCGCTGAGCAACGAGCATGCGCAGTTCGAGTTCCGGGACTTTGCGAGTCAGTTGGACTCGTTTTTACAGCAAGTCAGCCAGTTTTTTTTTTTTTAAATGTTTTATTGTGAATTTGTGCAAGTTGTGTTTTCTTCACACAGCTAGGGGGGGCTGCAGTCCTGCAGTCCGATGCCACGAGCCACCCCTGGAGTACGTAAAGGGAAACTGGCTAGGCTTAAAGCAGCCCACAAGGGCAGCTAGTCCCCTACCTATGAACCTATAAATATGACTGGGTTCAGAAGATGATGCAAAGAAAACTGTATTCTTGGTTGGAGGGTGCACAAACATTATTCCCTGTTAACACTAAGAAGTGTTGTTTTAGCAGCAAAGAGGCCCGCAAATAAAAAAAAGACCTGTTAGTTTAAACTGGGTAACTCCAAGATGAAAGAAAAAAGGGGAAAACATTTCAGTGTAGTAGTGTTATGCAAAATAAATGACTGCTAACATAAGAAACATTAAATACACTTTGGAGTGTTCGTTATAGAATGTGCCAAACAGTCTGGCCAGCTGGCCACTACATTTTTTTTTAAATTAAGAGATACCCTATTTTGTTACATATTCAAATGTCAGTTTCTGTTTAGGTACAAAAGTGCATTCTAAGAAAATGCTTTTGCTGAACACAAGTTGGCCTTAAAAAGGGATATTTGCGCTTGGATAAAAGCACTTGCAGCCCTCTATGGCCAGTTCCATCATTTCAGGTTAAGTGTCAGGGCATAGTGTGCACTACTGTCCTGTATGAACAGACCAAGGGAAAGTGGTAGTTTTAACAAAATGGCAATGATAGACATTGGGATAATGTAAATAGTAGGAAGCTTGGCTGATCAAAAAACATAAGTGACATTTGCACCATGCCCATGTGTTTGCTACTGTGCGCAGCCTAGAGTACATACAGAAGTGGAGAAAAATGAACAAAACCTAATGAGCTGTAACTACTGGAGCTCACTATTGGCCCTGATAAGAGACCACCATCCTTGCATATGCACACACACACACACACACACACACACACACACACACACACACACACACACACACACGCACACACACACACACACACACACACACACACACACACACACACACACACACCATCTTTGCAACTCTTCTTCTTCCAGTCCCAATAATTCTACATGAAGGATGCATGGAGCTCCTTTCCTTTGCACGTAGTGAATAAGTTGGATGATTGTGTAGGCTCGGTGGTACATGACAGTGCCAGGCAGATACTGTATACAGTTGGGGGTTTACCAGGAAAGCCTGACATGGAACAAACCAATTAATGGCAGAGCCATGGGGGAAACATACTTCTGGTCTGTAATATTTGTTTACGGGGAAAGTCTGATGTGGAACAAGCCAAGAAGAAAGAGCCTAGATTGCTACTCAAAGCAGGTAATTGTGCTTAGGACCTTTTATCTGGATTAGACAGAAAGAACACATTAAAACAAACCATTCATATTTTTATGAAAAGTTAAAACATTAGTTCTGTAATAGGTCTGAAGAACTCCGCACATATTTCAGAAATTCTTACAAACAACTAGAGTGTGACAGTGACATCTTTTTTTTCTTAATTTGGGCACTGTGAAACATGAGCAGGTCACAGTGCCTGACATGCTTTAAAATTAGATTTAACATCAGAGCCATGGTGAGAAACATTACAGACAAGAGTCCTTCTAACGTGGGAGGAAACAGAGCACTCAGAGGAAACCAACACCAGTACATGCGGAGGGTATAGTAATGAGCGGATTCCTTTTTTTACGTTTTTTTTTTTTTTTTTTTTTGGAAGCACACCTCTTAGAGCAAGATAGCTGGACAGAATAGGGGCATTTTTTAAATATTGCTGTTCCAACCATTTGAAAGTTGATAAACATGAGGTATGTTTGAGCATCTGTTTGTGTTACCTCTAACAGCAAGAAAGCTGGACAAACTAGAGACTTTTTTAAATATTACTCATGCAAACTTTGAAAGTTAATAAACAGGTTTTGCATTAGCCATGCAGGGATTTTTGTAAGGTTAAGAAGTCTGCACATGGATCTGAGATGAAAGACTCAGGGTTTGTTCAACAATAACATTCAGAACTCTGGTGCAGGAGTTTCTTCTCAGAGCCGTGGCTGTGTCAAAACTTCCCTGTTTCACGAACCGATCAGCTTGCTTTGGAGAGGAAAATACAGAGAGCATTGTAGCTGATTTTCTCAGGAAAGTGAAAGATGAACACCATGTAACTCCAGGCTCAAACTTAAGATGAGAAGGTAAGTGGTTCAGTTACTTTTTCAACTTAATTTTCAGCCATGGAGTTACAATATGACTACAAAGTTACTTGCGCTGGTAGAAGGCATTCAGGTATAAGACCATGCAATTCCTACCGTCTCACAGCGAGGTTGGATTTAAGCACAGAGGCACCATGACATGGTAATCGGAGTTAATGAGTTAAGGTCATTAAGTTACCAAATAAAAAGAAAGCAATATGTAGACAAGAAACATTAAATTGGAAAAGAAAGCAAAAACTGAAATATTAAGAATGAAAGAAAGAAAAAAGTCCAACGTTATTTGTAAAATTAAAGAGAGGAAAATGGACTAGAGAGAAGAGGTGAGACCTAATATGGTGAAGGTTTTACCCAGAAAAGAAATCAATGTTGACTAGTAATTGTAAAGCAAAGTCAAAAACATTTGAAAATACATATAGGCAAAGACACAGAGACATGGTAAATGTTACAAAAAGACAATAGTAGTACAGAAATTTAATAAAGTGAGAGGTAAGAAGTTTGACACAGAAGTAAAGAAATTGAATATTAATTGATAGATCAGTTATGAAGTGAAGGATATGAATGGGAATTCCAGATGCAAAAGCCACTTCAGAATGGTGGTTTATTAAAACAGTTACAGCTTGAAGAAGTGACAGATGAAGTAGAACAGTGCAGTAACAGAAACAAATCACTCACTAGTTCAGTTAAATGTTGAAAGCAGTAAAGATGTTTCACTAAATGAAATGTTTCAGTCATTTCAAAGCCAAGATATTTCCATACAGAAGCAGAATGAGCAGAAAACACAAACAAACCGTCAATCGGGAAGAAAATAATTTAAAAGAAGACCCGCTGGATTTGATAGAAACTGATAAACCATAATAATAGAGTATGTATAAGACAGAAGCTGCAAAAAGTTAATAAGACACTGATTATCATAAAATTAATAAGCCAAATTAATAAAGTAATTGGAATTATAAAGACAGACCCACATGGTGTAACAGAAATTAACAGAATACATTATTGTGCAGCAAAACTAATAACAGACAAGATATTACCAAAAAAACATAAATTAGTAAAGGAAATTAAAAGGGCAAATAGATCACCACCATGGAAGCACCAATTAGAAACACTTGTGAAACAGTTAAGGAAATACGTGTCATTATTAGAAGAATACTGAAAAGAAAATCGGTCTAAAAATATTGAAAAAGTGAATGAGTTAAAACAAAAATACATCAAAAGAGATCAGAATTCAAGTTATAATATCTCTGACAATAAATTAAAAATCTCTAAGCATGCTGAAAAATTTGAGAGATACACTGAGAAACATTAAAAAAAGGATACAAAACAAACAGTTTAGAGATTACCCAAATAAATTCTATAGGAAGCAAAGAAAGAAAACAGCAACAAATATCTATGAGGACACAGCTGAGCACAGTAAGGAAGCTGAGTAGATAAAGTTGTTTGGCAGGTGGCTTAGCGGATTAAGCCGCCGTTAATGAGCTATTTCTTATGGTCCACTGGTGCAAAGTTTGATTCCCTCAGCTTTCATTGATTAAGGGGTGGGTGGTTGGCATAATGGTCAAGGTAAACTGAGAAACAGTAGTAAAAACCACCAGATGAATGTTACAGAAGTCCTGAGTGTTCCACTAATTTTTAATTTTTAACTTTTAATTTTTAATTTTTAACTTTTACTTCCAACTTTTATTTTACGCAACGCGTATTTATGTGACTTGGCTATTCACAGTGGAATGCTCAGGACTTGTGTAACGTTCATATAATGGTTAAGGTGTTTACCTTACAGACACAAGATGCAGGATTTGATTCTCAAATGGGGTAATTGGCTAGGCTTAAAATGGCCACAAGGTGCAGGGTTTGACTCTCAGATGGGGTAATTGGCTAGGCTTAAAATGGCCTACAAGGGCAGTAAGCTTAGTACTAATCTATGAATCTATGAATCTATAAATGTACGACTCTGAACAAGTCACTTAACCAGACACTACTCCTGGACTGAGTCTGAAAAAAGTCAATGGAGATCAGTTTTCTACCCTTGGAAAACAAAAAATAGAATAAAATAAAAAATAAAAGTAGGAAAAAAATAATTAAGAGACTCTGATGTAGAGAATATGGATTGGAATGAATTAACTTCTACTGAGATAGAGATAAAGTTAAGAAAAGCTCCCAAATGGAAAACCCTGGGTCCACTTGCTGTACCTAACATTTGGTTAAAGATGTTGTCATTTTTGTACTGTGATTTAGCCTTGAATAAAAACTAGTTATGTGTCTAGACTTTAATGACTCTGGACTAGCTAGCGATGGGGAAAACCATACTCATATTTTTAAAAGTGAACCTGCAGATCACCCTAAGAATTATCAACCAATAACCTGTCTCCCAACAATATATAATTTACATGCGGTTAACTGATGTTGCTAGAGTATAGAATCATTTAGATAAAAAAAAAAATCAATCATGACCATAGAACAGAAGGGGAATAAAAAAGATTCATACGGAAGAAAGGATCATCTTTTCTTAAAGTCAAAATGAAAACCAATAAAAAGAGCAGGAATCTGAAAATGGCATGGATAGATTATTAAAAAAAAAAACATTTTGTAGTATTCCTCACTCCTGGAGTATAGAATGCTTACAGACGTACAAGAGCCATCACACATTGGTAACATTTTATTACAGTTACTATGAAGAAATGGCAAACCACTTTGCAGATGAACCACAAAAAAGGAAAAAAAAAATTGCTCAAGAGTATGAAAATCCAGTGTGGAATAGTTCATGGTGATTCTTTGCCACCATTACTGTTCTGTCCTGCTCTTAATCCATTAAGCTGTTTACTCAACAGCCTAGATCATGGATTCATTCAGACTCCAAGAAAATCACCAAGTGAAAGGATATCGCATCTACTTTTTCTGGATGACCTAAAACTGTATAGTTCATTAGATGAACACCTGAAAGAGCAGCTACAAGTTGTTAAAGCCTTATCAGGTAGCATGGGAATGTCATTTGGTCTTGGCAAATGTGCAAAAGCAAGAAGAAAGCTGAATACTCAAGAAAATATAAACCTTGGGGAGGAATGTGATATAAAAGATTTAGGAATAAAGTTCAGCTATAAATAAACATGTACTTACTGTTTTAACTTATAGCTTTGGGGTGACTGACTGGCCACAAAAAGAGCTGGATAAGCTTGACATGCAAACAAGAAAATCATATGATGTACTAGATGGTTGCCAATATTATATATCCCTCGGTCTAAAGGACAAATAGCATCCTTGAAATGGCCTGTTCATATAGGTCACTGAAGGTGGGACTGCATACTTATCATCAGATCCCTACTGAAAGTTCTAAAACATGAACAAAATAAGTATAAGATGACCTCTTTCCTTAGGTTAGCAGAAGCCTTTAGGAAAAAAGCAGGCATGGAAATCCAACCAAACGTGGATAAAAACCTGGTGGCAACAGAAAGTGCAAAAAAGCAAAAGAAAGAATACAAAGAAAGGGATCAGGGAAAAAAAGGATAGACAGAAAGATCACAATTATAGCAAGACGTATAGAGATCTACTGCAACAGCTGCATGTTGACAGAGAGTTATCATGCAGCTGGCTTAGACTGGGCAAATTTAAACCAAAAGATGAAAGCTTAATATTGTCAGCCCAAGACAGTGGATTACATACTACATGATTCATAAAATCCATAGAACAGGTAGGAGATACAGACAAATGTAGGTTTTGTGTTATATCACTAGAAACGGTTACACAACCTCTTGCAGGGTACGATACACTGATGCTGAAGGTTTGTATATGGAAAGACATAATGTGGTACGTTTGTTACACTGGAGACTTTGTAAACATTGTGGCTGAGAAACACTGGAAACATGAACCGCAAAGAATAGTTAAAAATGATGACGTCATGATTATGTGGGATCACCCCATACGTAGTTAAGAAGGTAGAAGCAAACAGACCAGATATTGTAGTTCAAGAGAAAAATACAGAAATAGCTTTGATTATCGAAGTTGCTGCACCCAGTGACTACAGTACATTACAAACTGAAAGACATAAATTTATAAAATATCAAGATTTACAAGCAGAAACTCGACCAATGTCGAATAAGGACACACCGATAGTTACAGTTGTAGTAGGAACAACTGGGCTAATAAAAAAAATATTCAGACCAATTGAAATATGTTACCAATAAAAGTAACTCGTTATAAACTGCAAAAAGAGGCAATTCTTGGTAAATTGTGTGTCAAATCACGCACGCACTCAGGTCTCTCAGCAACAAGTACCATTATGACTTAGTCATAGTTCTTGTTGATGTGAATGACCTGAGATGTACCTCACTGGACTATATGAAGAGAGACATGGTCGAGCTCTCTGAGAACGTGTCCCAGGCAGGTATGTCCCTAGCTTGAGCAGCATACTACACTCACCTAGAATGATACCACAGTGTAAACAAAAAATGATTGGATTCAATAATTGATTTAGTTTTTGGTGTCATTACAAGGGGATCCAGTTCCTGTCTACCTGGGAAACCATGGCTGACAAACCTCACTGCTTTGCTATAGATGGCTTGCACCTGGCACCCCTAGGCTTTTGGCTGCTGGGAAAGTCTCTTGCCCCCCTTGTAGTGCCTTTTTAGGCAAGGTCTCAAAAACATTATCAAAGTGAAATTAACCAATCAGAACAAAATTAGGGTCATGCTGCTAAATGCTAGGAGCTTAAACCAAAACTGCACTCCCGTGAAGCACTTCTATCACTAGAAGATGTAGATGTCTGTGTTGTCTCAGAAACCTGGTTTAATGCCTTACAGAGTATCCCAGCCCTGCAAGGCTACAATGTCTTCCACAACTTTACACCACAAAAGGAATATGTGAAAACCTAAGGAGGCGGTGTTTCAATCTATATTAAAGATAAATTTACCTCACGTCTAGTTAGACTGGACAACTCTATAGAGTTACTCCAGGTCCAGGTTACAGTGGGTAAGACCCCTGTTCAAGTCCTAGCCAGATATAGATCCCTGTCCATGGGTCATGACACCCATGAACCCTACTTAACCAAACTGAAGACAATCCAAATTTTACAGAACACACTGGTTATGGGGGATTTCAATTATCCCACCATCAACTGGGAAACCTACTCTAGCCCAAACTTGCTAGCACAAAAGTTCCTTGGCTTTGTGAATTCAAATGTCCTGCAGCAAATTGTCCATACCCCAACTATAGGAACAAACATTCTAAAACTGGTCCTCACCAACATGTCAAACAGGTGCACTGCTGCAACTATTGAACCCTCATTAGTTAAAACTGACCACAAATCAGTCACTTTCAAACTGATATTAACACCAGAACTCACAAATGGTGAAATCAGACTAAAAAACTTCACGAAGGCAAACTGTACCCTCTTAGGTGAAGGTATAAATACATTTCAAGCCCCACCCCAAGCAGAAAGTGGTAACTATGCCGAAGTCTATACTAAAACCCTGTACACTCACTTGCATAAGTGTATAAACTCAGCTGTACCAGATAGAATCAAAACCAGAGCCCCAAGTAAAATCAAGCTGCCATGGTGGGCTTCCAGCATCAATAAACTCTACAATAAATGAGCAAAGTTGCTGTCCAAGAAAACAAAGGCAAGGACCCAACAATGGAAAAGCACCCTCCTCAGCCTTAACAGGCAAATAAGACAACTTGTCAAATCATCCAAAAGCTCCTTTGAGAGAAACTTAGCCAAGGATAACCATAAGGCCTTTTACAGCTATGTACATAACCTAAAGGGTAGGACCCAAGCAAGTGCAGAACTGGTGACCAACGGTATCACACACGCTGACCCCCACATAGATAGTAAACCTACTAGAGGATAGGTTTGATAAAAATTTCACTCCCTTATCCCCTCCTAACTTACAACAAAACCTCCCCCACCCCCAACCCCAACTTTACATATCTGAAAAGCAGGTCTTCAAAGCCCTGTCCAATACAAAGAACACTAACTCTATTAGACAAGATGCTATCCCAGACTGTCCTCTAAACAGGCTAAAACATGTCTAGTATCACTACTAAGTACCCTTTTCAATCATTGCCTAACCACAGGGTTTGTTCCTGCAGAATGGAGAACAGCTACAGTTATTCCCCTCCACAAAGGTGGCCTAGCAACAGACCAAGGGAATTACAGACCCATAAGCCTGACCAGCTCATCTGTAAGGCTATGAAACATATCATTATGGACCTCATAAATAAAGACATAGGTGACCTCCAAACCGTGGACCCCACCCAATTTGGTTTCATGAAGGGCAGATCCTGCTTGTTAAATGTGGTGGATTTCTTCGATAATGTGACCAAGGCCATTGATGAGGGAAAATCTGTGCACACAGCATACCTTGACTTGGCAATGACTTTCAACACAATCCCACATTCAGGCATTATCAATAAACTTAGCAAACTGAATGTAAACACCTTCATTGTAAGATGGGTTAACATCTGGCTCACAAACCGGACACACACTATCAAAGTGGGTGACTCCACATCAGCCAGCAGACCTGTTACAAGCAGAGTGCCACAGGGGTCAGTGCTGGGCCCCCTACTGTTTGTTATATATTTCTCAGAAGTTCGGGTCAAAACTAAAGGGTTGTGGCTGATCATGTTTGCAGACGACTGCAAACTAGGTGCAATAACTGAATCCCCAAATTATGTCAGTGTACTCCAAGCCGGTCTCACACAGACCAATGACTGATGTATTAGTCATGGTCTCAAAGTGAATGCAAAGAAATGCATCATTATTCCCTTTGGCACAAACAATGTCCCTTCACACTTTCATATCAATAACAATATCCTAAGAACCCATGAAGTGGTAAGGGACGTGGCATCACAGGTTGACCGCGACCTTAACTTTGACCACCATGTGTCTACCACTGTAAGGAAAGCTTTCCACGTAGCTCACTTTATTAGTAAAGGCATCACCTCAAGAGCAAAATAAGTTATAACCCCCTATACTCAGCACTTATCCAGGCCATAATTGAGTATAACACTCCATTTGTATACTGTACTAAGCATCTACAGCAATTAGAAAGACCTCAGAGGCTTCTAACAAAGAAGATCAAGAGCCTCCAGGATGTGCCTTATACAGGCCAACTAAAATCCCTGCCACTATACTCCATATCGTATAGACTTATGCCTGGCGTACAGAGCAACCCAAGACCCACACCTAATGAACTTACTGCATATCTGTAAATCAAATGGGTCTAGGGATACCCGATAAAACAAATGAACAAAGTAATTAGGACTGTTCGCAGAAATTCATGCAATCTAACAGAAGTAAATAGGCTATATTACTGTGCAACTAAATTAATAACAGATAAAATCTTAGCACAAAAACACAAGGCAGTAAAGGAAAGGAAGCAGAGAAATCAAATGCCACCATGGAAGTACTGAACAGACAAAACTGTAAAACAATTAACACAAGAAGTGTCACAGTTAGAAGAGGAAAGAAGATGGAACAGATCAACAAAAATACTCAGAAAGATAGACATGACAAAAGCAATGCACAGTATCAGAACAGATCAGGATCTATCATGCACTAATAATAAACTAAATATATCAGAACAGACAGAAAAACCTAGAAGATATGCAGATAACTATAAAGGAGAGGTACAAAATAATTTATTGATGACCGAAAAAAGATTTATAGAGAACTGGGAAATAAGGCAAAAGGAACTGAAACACCACAAACAAAAGAAAAAATAGATACATTTTGAAGAAATATCTATGAAGATCCTGTGGAACATAACAAAGATGCTGAATGGATAGAAGAAGTAAAAGAAAGTATAAGAAGTTCAGATGTACAGGATATGAAATGGGATGAAGCAATGGCCAGAGAAACTGGAAAAAAAAATAAGATAATCTAATTGGAAAACCCCAGGCCCAGATGCAGTACCTAACTTCTGGCTAAAAGTGTTAACATTTTTACATGAAGAGTTAACCATGAATAAGAACAGACACCAGCCTGGATAACAACAGGACATGGAATACTCCTCCTTAAGAGTGAAACTGCAAACTATCCTAAAAAGTATAGACCAGTAACTTGCCCTCAGATGTATAAAGTATGCACTGGAATTGATGCGACTGAGTTTATACTCATTTAGAAAACAACTCAGCCAGGGCAATAGAACAAAAGAGGTAACAAAAGGAAGTCATATGGAACAAAGGATCATTTGTTGTTAAATAAAGTCATAATGGAGAACTGTAAAAAGGGGAAGAATCTAAGTATGGCATGGATAGACTACAAAAAAAGCATTTGACAGTATCCCACATTCATGGATAAAAGAGCACTTAAAAATATACAAGATACACCCTGCACTGATCGATTACACTTCAGTGACCATGAAACAGTGGCAAACCACTTTGCAGTTAAATCATGATAAAGGACAAATGTATTATTCCAGGAATAAAAATAGAAAGGAGGATATTCCAGGGTGACTCCCTGTCACTGCTGCTCTTTTGTCTTGCCCTTAACCCATTAAGCTGTCTACTTAACAGACTGGGTCATGGCTATAAATTGACTCCCAGGAAACAACAAAGTGTAAAGACCTCTAATCTTCTTTTTGTACATGATTTAAAACTGTATAGTTCATCAGATGAGGAATTGAAAGCACAACTGCAACTGGTCAAAACTTTTTCAGATGATGTAAGAATGTAATTTGGTCTTGATAAATGTGCAAAGGTAACCTTTAAAGCAGGAAAGCTGCAGCACCAAGAAAACATCAGCCTGGGTCAGGAATATGATATAAAAGAATGTGAGCAAGAGGGGGTGTATAAATATTTGGGAATTGTTGAAGGATCAACAATAAAACATGAACAAATGCAAATAAAACTTAGTACGGAATATTTTAGAAGACTAAAATTAATGCTGAAAACAGCTCTGACATATAGGGACAAAGTGCAAGCTATAAACCAATTTGCTCTTCCTGTCCTAAGAGTCTTGGAATAATTGACTATCCCCAAAAGGTATTGGATCAGTTGGACTGGAAAACAAGAAAAATGATCCATGCTTATCAAATTATTATAAAAATCAGTGTATACCAGTGTATGGGCCTCCTCAAAATTGATTACATGTATAGATCAGCAATCGTAGGACTGCATACATATACAAGACTCAAACATAGTGAAATTGTGAAACGTGAGGAGAATAAGTCTAAGATGACTTCCCTGCTTAGTTTAGCAGAAGCATATTGGTGTCAAGTGGGAATGGAAATCAAACCACAACTAGATAAAAATCAGGCAGCAACTGAATGTGACAAAAAACAAAAGAAAGAATATAAGGAGAAGGATCAGATGCGAAGGCAAGAAATGTGGAAAATGCATAAATATAGTTCAAGTACAGAAGACTTTTGGAACAACCTCATGTTGATCAGGATCAAACGCAGGAATAGTTAAGGACAGGTGAATTTAAACCAAAAGATGAATGGTTAATATTGGCGGCCTAAAACAGTGGACTACATACAAGTTGGTTTACAAAGTCCATTGAACATGTGGGAGAAACAGACAAATGTAGGTTTTGTAAAACAGAACTCGAAACAGTAGCACATCTTGTTGATGGTTGTGATTTACTAATGGCAGAAGGACTGTATACCTAAAGGCATAATAATGTGCCAGGACTGTTGTATTGGGAATTGAGTAAACATTATAACACTGAAGTAGCTGAAAAACATTGGAAACATGAACCACCGTAACAGGTACAAGCATGCAACATTTGAAGGTAATGCTAGTCAATGCTAGAGGTCTAAACCTCAAAATGCACTCTCTCGAGGCACTCCTAAAAATGGAGAACATCGATATCTGTGCAATAACTGAGACCTGGTTCAAAGCTCCAGAGAGCACCCCTTCAATACCAGGCTACAACTCTTACCACACTTTTCAGCTACCAAACCAGGATCAAAACACTGAAGGAGTGTCCATATTCACCAAGGATATTCACCCCACCAGGTTAGTTGCCCAACATAATGCGTCTGAAATTCTGCAGGTGCAACTAACACTAGATAAGACAGCAATCCAAACTGTAGCTTGCTACAGATCCCCCACCATGCCCCAAGATTCTCACTACACCTTTCTAAACATACTGTAAAATATTAAGATACAACCAAACACCCTAATACTGGGTGATTTCAACTACCCTGCCATTATCTGGGAAAACTACTCTTGCACCGACACCTTTGCCCAACGGTTCTTGGAATTCATAACTTCCAATACCCTGGATCAACTAATCCCTAGTCCCACCAGGGGCTCCAATATCCTGGACCTGGTCATTACCAACATGGGAAATCGATGCTCCACACCTATGGTTACCCCCTCGTTGGTCAGGTCAGACCATAAGCTAATCACCCTTAACATCCACATACCACCCCCCAGTAAGGAAACCACCATAAAAAAACTTCTCCATGGCCAGCTTCATGCTACTCAAGTCAGAAGTTACAAACTTCATGACACCCATGCAGACGGTAACTGAAAGCTTGACTGCTGAGTCCTACACTAAGGCACTGTATGAGCACATCCACTCATGCATGAATCGTGCCATCCCAAATAGAACCAAGATGCTCTCTTCCAAAAAAATGAAGCCAATCTGGTGGTCCCCTGCCATAATCATACTTTACAACAAAAGGAAAAAACTGTTGCAGAAAAAAGGAAAATCCCAGGATGCAAAAAACTCACTTACCAGCCTCAGTAAAAAGCTGAGATCCCTCATAAAATCCTCCAAAGCTAGTTACGAAAATAAAATTGCCAAAGATTCCAAAAACAACCACAAGTCATTCTATAACTATGTCAAGAATCTAAATGGCAATGCTCAGATCTGCTCTGAGCTACAACAGAATGGCATTAAATATACTGATCCCAAGGATATTGCCAATATCCTGGAAGATCTATTCAGTGCCAACTTCACCCCCCTCTCACCCCCTAAATGGCCCATCTCAATACTGGAAGATTGCTAAATTCCGGTAATAACGGCCACACAGGTAAAAAATGCACTCTCCAAAGCTAAGAATACAGCATCCATGGGACCAGATGACATCCTGGGCTGTGTACTACATAAACTACAAAATGAACTGGTACCTCACCTAAGTGTCATGTTTAATCATACCCTCACCTCAGGCTTTGTGCCCACTGAGTGGCGCACAGCTACAGTTATCTCACTTCACAAGGGAGGATCCATCTTGGATCCCAGGAACTACCGCCACATCAGTCTGACGAGCCTGATCTGCAAGGCCATGGAATATATTATCATGGAACTTATAAACAAAGACATTGGCAACCTTAAAACATGGACCCCACCCAGTTTGGGTTTGTGAAGGGCTGATCTTGTCTCCTGAACCTTATTGACTTCTTCTAATCAGTGTCCAGAGCCATGGACGAGGGTAAGGCAGTTCACACAGCCTATCTGGACTTTGCCAAGGCCTCTGACACCATCCCCCACTCTGGAATCATAGATAAACTTACTATGCTGGGCATTAATCCTTACGTCACTCGATGGGTTGCCAACTGGCTTACTGTCAGAACCCACACTGTAAAAGTAGCTGACTCCAAATCCAGCTCCAGACAAGTGACAAGTGGAGTACCTCAGGGTTCAGTCCTGGGACCTCTCTTGTATTGGCATCTACTTCTCTGAAGTACAGGCCAACACTAAGGGACTCTGGCTAACAAAGTTCGCAGATGACTGCAAACTGGGAGCCATTATTGAATCCCCAAATGATGTGGATACTCTACAAAAGGGCCTTACAGAAACAGATGCTTGGTGCCAGAGCCATGGGCTCAAGCTCAATGACAAGAAATGTATAGTTATCCCCTTTGGGAAAAAACATGTACCCATGAATTATCACATAGGTAGCAGTACACTAAACACTGAAAGTGTGATAAGAGACTTAGGGACACAGGTGGACAGTGGTCTCACCTTCAATGTCCACATAGCCACAACAGTCAGGAAATCCTTCTATGTGGCACACCTCATCACTAAGGGCTTTTCATCCAGAAAAAAGGAGGTCATTGTCCCACTGTACTCATCCCTCATTAGACCCATTATAGAATACAACGCCTCATTTGGTATGTACCTCTCAAGACATCTGCAACAACTTGGAAGGCCGCAGAAATACCTCACTAAAAGAATCACAGGCCTAAAGCAGATGCCCTATGCTGACCGCCTTAAAAAACTCCAGCTATACTCTGTCGCATATCGTCTACTCCGAGGTGATCTCTGCTTAACATACAAGGCCATGTCAATCCCAGAGCTGTTGGACATGTTACACTTAAAGAAATCCCAATCCCTCAGAGCCACATGCTCCAGGGATCTAAATCTTGTCATCACAATAAACAAAACATGCTGGAGGGATAGGTTCCTGACCCAGAGACTCCCCAGACTCTGGAATAGACTGCCCATACATGTCAAGCAGAGTGCCTCTTTGGCCCTCTTCAAAAGGAACCTTGATGATTGGATGGGAGAAAGGAAATTCACCCCAGGGATCACATAAGTCACCCTGCTAGACAGGGGTCCAGGGAAGTAAATAGTGTGGGAAGAAATAGCGAGGGAATTGTTATGGCTAGGCTTGCATAGGCACTAGGGCCGATAGCCTAGTACCAACCTATGAACCACAAAGCATTATAGAAAATGATGAAGTTTATGTCTCATGGGATCACCCATTACCAACAGTTCAAAAAATAGATGTGAGAAAACGAGATATAGTAGTCCCTGAAAAGAAGACAAAAGTAGCATTGATCACTGAAATTGCTACACCCAATGACTACAGTGTCTTACGTACAAAGTCGTAAAATGCCAGGATTTGCAGGCAGACACAAGGGTGATGTGGAAGAAGGATACCCAGACAGTTCCAATAGTAGTAGGAGCAATGGGTCTCACAAAACAGAATTTACAATCGTACTTAGATATGTTACCAATACATGTAATACTGTATGACTTTCAAAAGAAATCAATTCCGGGCACATTGCAGGTGCTGCAAAGAGCACTTCTGGATAACATCAACCTGAAACAATATTAATTTCATGAACTTTAATCATACTTTGACCTAGGAATGGGATCCATTCCCATCATGTTATTAGAAACCCAAAAGACTTGGAAAAATTAAAGAAGGTGTTCTATATGTTCTATATGTGTAAAGACAAGATAGATTACTCAGCCTGTCAAACAACTCAAAGAGAACAGCTACTTGTTTGATGTAGAAGTGATCTCCATGGACAAGAGAACTGTCTTCCCATGAGATATCTCTGCTTGATAAACTGTGCAGCACTCATCAAGCCTAAGTCTGACATCAAAGGAGACATGATGTCTCCATTGATGCTCAAGCCTCTGCCCAAAACTTCTCAGAGCAGGATGCTCCCATATCATACTGTGGTTGCTATGGATTCAGGTTTATTGGATGTACATGACTTGGGACAGGCAATTCCAAAGGGAAACACACACAGCAATATTATATGCTACAAGTAATTCATCAGGACCACCTTTGCTGGGCACCAGAATGAGCCACTAGAAAATCAGGACAAATCTGGTCTCAGGTTACACCTCACACATTCCTACACGTAACTAACCCAAGGTTTGGGGAAAGACTATAACTTGAGCAGAGACATTGTAAAATGAGTAAGGTGGAGGTCTAATCATAAGGGAGGATCCTCAGTCTCCACTTGGAATTGAACCAAGGGGAGATGCATGGACACACAATCCCCACTCCTTCCCTCAAATAGCATTGAACATGCTAATCATGCCTCCCATTTCATACTGCTGGATCCACCAGATACCAGACCCAGTAATGGATCTTAGAATGCCTGGGTCATAGTCATGTCTTTATCCCTCTATGCTAGTGGAGCCAGGGTCTTCATTTCTAAAATATGTAACACATTAGGTCTTTCAGTTCCTGGGAGACTGATTCTTTATCCTGAAAAACATTTGGAAGTCCTTCAGGAAACTTGAAGTGTGAAGGGATATTTCACTCTAAATTTAGTCAAAGCAGTGCTATGCAGAACACAAACATCCTTGCAGGTACCTCACCTGTTTCAGATACCCATGCAAACATAGGCGCTGGAAGCTGTTAAAGACTGGGGGAGGGGGCAGAGGGTGACAGGGGCACTTAGTGAACTAAAAAGGGTAATTTGTTTATAACTATTTGCTACCACAACATAGGTTCACTTGGAGGACGTTTTAAGCTTAGCCAATTCCCTTTTGGTGCATGAATTAACATTTTTTGATTGGTCTTAGCTATCCCCATGGCTGATGATTGTATATTAGCCCTAGTGAGAACAACTGTGATCATACCATAGATAATTTGAGGGGGCCATGTAAGGGATGCAGCATTTAGGAAATGCCTCTCTCCATTAGTGGCATAAGGGGAAATCTTTGAGTACATTTTCTATTACCCATCCTTAGATCCAAGTTGCATTTGAATATGGATGGATGAGCTTTGCTTTATTTTTATGGATAGTCTGTTCTGGAACAGTGGTAGCCTCTGTGATATATATCCATCTCTCCACAAAATTCAGTTTAGATACCTGGGCTGAGTATTTCTGATGCCATTTGACTTGCTGATGTTCAGTAGGTCCATCTGTATTATGTCGGAGGATGCTTTGTATGCCAGACATATCACCTCTAAGCACTCTGTAGGATACCGAGTATAGTAATAAATCTTTGAGGTGGTCTATGCAAGACCTATTGTTTAGGACTTGTATCCTTTTAGTAAGCTATTTCTGAAGGTATTCCAATTGTTGCATGGGGCTGGACAGATACATGCTAAAGTGAGCATTATACAAAATGATTGACATAATGAGAGCTTTGTAAAGGGGCAACAACATCTCTAGATCTGGTCACAGTCAATTTTTTTATAAGCAATGCAATATAGAAAGGCTTTCTTATGGCTCTAGGCACATGTTGGTCAAAAGTTAGGTCACTGTACAGACAAGTTCCCAAATGCCAAACAACTGGATCAGTTCTCAGAGGGCATTGTCATGATTTTGACACCAGTTATTATTTAGGACAAACCTTCCTGCATGATGATTAAGTCATTTGGGGATTCAATCACTTCTCCTAGCTTGCAGTCATCTCAAACTTAGCTGGCCAAAGCTCTTTGGTATTTCCTTTTACTTTTGAGATGTATATGCCAAACAGAAAAGTCTCAGCACCGGACCCTGGGGGACTCCATTGGTGACTGGTCTCTTCCCCTATTTTGATCTCCTGCATCCTGTGAGCCAAGGTGGCAATGCAGCTAGTGATGCAAGTGTTTGCTCCTACATTATTCATCTTTTGTACTACACCTGAGTAGGGGATTGTGTCAAAAGGCTTGGGCAGGTCAAGGAAATGTGGTGTGAACTGTTTTACCTTCATCCATTGCTTTGGTAACCAGTGTAAAGCTTAAAATCTGCCCATAATTTTGAAACTTTCAGACTTCCTTCTGGGCTGTTTTCAAACACATTTTTAGCACCGTGCATACATGTATGCATTCCTTGATTCATCTTCCTGATTGTATTTAATAACATTCCTTGTATAATACAGCACACTTGTTAGACTTAAGTTAGAGTGCATTTTAAATATATTGTTTAAACATTTTTCCAGTAGGCAATGAAGCAAAATGCATGCACCAATAATGACAAAACTGCCCTAATCAGAACATTTCCATGATAACAGGCTACTTCTACACACAATATATAAATACAGAATCACAGTAGTGTAAGCCATAAGCATGCTGCACAGCTTCTTGAACTTATTTTCAATTGGGAGGGGGGGTAAAAGGCCAAAAACCAGGGACACATTTTAAACATTGCTTGTATAATTTTGGAAAGTTGCTTGCATAAAATGTGTTACCACCATGCATTTCACTGCCAAGTCTTGAACCCAGAACCCTGTGCACTACAGTCAGAGCAACATACCACTAAGCTAAACCAGCAGTTTTTTGAAAGGCAGGAAGACAAACTTAAATGTCTATCATATCATTTAGTGAATTCAATTCTCACTTCTCACCATAGCTCTCAACCTCTCAGCACAAAAATACAGAACAAAGCCAATAATGGGGGAATACAGCCCCAAAATAGGGACGCATTTCAAATGCTGATTTTATAACCTTAGAAAATTGCTAGAATAAAAGGTTTTGTTTTACCACGGAGGCATACATTCACAAGTGATGGTGGCCGGGGACTTTAGGCTCTTTTTACCTGTACCCAAAGTACAGGGTTTGAGCCTGAGTACCTCTAGCTACCAGATGTATTCCATTGGGGGCATTTACACACACACACACACACACACACACACGCACACGCACCCCTACCTTACTCACTCTGAAAATATGTCTCCAAGCAAAAACAGCCAGTCCAGACTCCGTCCTTCGATTTTCATCCAGGCAGCTTCTGAACAGTTAAATAAACCATCCGTTCCTCAGCAGCAGCTAAATAAACCATTAAATCCTTCAGCAGCAGCTTCCAAACAGTTAAATAAACTGTCCGTTCCTCAGCAGCAGCTAAATAAACCATTAAATCCTTCAGCAGCTTCCGAACAGATAAATTAACTGTCCGTTCCTCAGCAGCAGCTAAATAAACCATTAAATCCTTCAGCAGCAGCTCCCGAAATTAGCAGCAGCTAAATAAACCATCTGTTCCTGCTCACAAAATCAAAACCAGCTGGAAACTCTGTCTGCGCCGTGAGCTCAACACCAACAGGCTGGTAGCTCTCATGAGCTGACGTAATCGCACACGTGATGATGTCACCTAAAGTGTGAAAATGAAAATAATTAAAACATAAAGAATGGGACAGTTGGGAGGTGATCTACAAAAGTGGGTGGCTCCCCTCCCCCCCGCTCTATGGTTCTGGCGCCCATGTATGTAAAAGTTATCTGTAAATCTGCAGAAGAGAATTTTCCTAGAACAACTTCTTCTTAGACACGCAAATGTCCCATCTAGTTGGGGAACGTATTAATTATTACATCTCTGGAAACTTCACCTGTGGTAGCTTGAGGATACCTTAAATAGTGAAAATATTCTTTGATATACTATTTAAGACCGGAACAACCCAACATTTTGAGCAAAGATGTTGCAGGAACTAAAAAGCATGTGACATTTCCTCCCCCATGGTCAAACCAAAGAGCACTCAGTTGTTTCAGATATAGCAATCCTCTCAGCCTGTTAATTTGCTTGACTTTTTTATTAATTTGCTTGTGAAGTGCATCTGTTTGTTTAGGTGATGTAGGCACTCTTTTATCTGTTCTTGCAATGCATGCTTTCATATCCACAATGGCTGTGTTGGCATTTTCCTCTCTCACCTTCACATGCACATCTGTAGTCCTATAAAACAGTTCTTATCAAAGACTGCCATTTTCTACTAAAAATTTCTCTTCTAAAAGAGGAATTGTAAGTGCTACCACATATTCTATTCTCCTTAGCTTCGCTCCCTTCCTTTAACTCCAGTTTCCTTTGGGATGCCAGCACTTTACACCAGGCTTCTCGGGGATGTTTGGCAATGTATACTGACAACCAAACAAAACGAAAAAATGAACTGCAGAACTGCTGGCAAAAAAAACAAGTAAACCAGAAGCCAAAAATGTAGCGCTTTCATCCACTGTTTAATACGTGAACTTCCTCAGAAACATTTTCAAATGATTTCCAGTTCCTTAAATAACTTACTAAACAGGAAATGAGATCATGACCATCAAACTGAAAAAATAACAAATGTGATTTTCTACAAAAATGAAGTATTATCATAATGATAACAAATAAAAAAAAAAAATATATATATATATATATATATATATATATATATATATATATATATACAAATGAATGTATATACACATATATACACATACATATGTATAAATGCAAAAATACAGTCATAAAAATGCAATGTAAATTCATGCTGTGAGAATAGCATAATAATCAACTTGAGCATATGAAATGCGTATCCAAAGACCTCTCCCACGTAGACACAACAATCACATGCATACACACACCCACACACACACACACACGTGGACATATAGACATGTACCCCCCCAAACACACACACGCACAGACGCACACATCACACACACACACACACACACACACACACACACACACACACACACACACACACACACACACACACACAAACATAGAAACATAGAACCAAACAGTCACTATGGAAATATAAAATACACGTGAAAAAAATATGTATATAAAAATCGTAAAAAATATATGACAAAATAAAAATAATGATGATATATACACACAAGTACACACACCAAAATGCATGTAATATAATATATATAAAATGTAATATATGTATAAAACAAAAAAATATGTATATATATATATATATATATATATAGATATATATATATATATATATATATATATATATGAATAAAGTAAATTCTATCATGTCTCTGAAGGGAATCAAAGTGATATGAACATGTATGTGTGCACACATGTACAACTTACACAAAACATCACATGCATATGGTCTCAAACACCTATCTATATTTCAAAAAAACATTTTAAATTAATATAATCATTGAGGCCAGGCAACCTATCAGCCCCCAACAAAAGTTGCCACAATGTCTCCTTGCATTCTAAGACATTGTTTAAATCTCCTCCAAATTCACTAGTGTTAATTTTTTCCAAAACTGAAAATTGAAATTTCTTAAAATCTCTACATGTTAAAGAATGTTTGGCCAAAGAATTAAACTGATCTTTGTTTTTTATAGCCAAATTGTGCTCATAGATTCTTCTTTTTAGAAGCCTTTTAGTTTTTCCTATGTAATAATGTTCACATGAAACACAATTGGCGATGTAAACAACATAATCGGAATTACAATTGTAATAACTCTTAGACCAAATGGTGTAATTAAGAGATTTTATGAATACACTAGTACTGTTACTGATAAATCTACACTGCCTACAGTTATTGCATGCATAAGTACCCTTCTTAATACTGGCTGCTCTTGTCATGTCCTGATACCTATAATGATCTATCTCCAGCATAGATTTTAAATTTTTAACTCTTTTATAAGTGAAAGTGGGTTTCATCCCTAAAGTACCAACCAAATCTTTATTTCCTAATATCATTTTCCAATTGTTAACGATGATGTCCCTGATGAACAACATTTTGTGAACAATCAGTAAAGGGAACGCTAGGTAGTAACTACTGGTATTCTCTAAAACTTTGGAACCAGAACTTAAACCTATCTGACTAGAAAGAAGAATCGGTTTAGCAACCCCCTTCCTTAAAGAAATGACCTCTTTCTCTATTTTTTTAATCAGGTCTAATGCGTAACCTCTATACAAGAATAGTGACCTTAAAAATCCTACTTCACTTTGAAATACATCATCATCATCAATATATATATATATTTTTTTATTTGTTATCATTATGATAATACTTCATTTTTGTAGAAAATCACATTTGTTATTTTTTCAGTTTGATGGTCATGATGTAATTTCCTGTTTAGTAAGTTATTTAAGGAACTGGAAATCATTTGAAAATGTTTCTGAGGAAGTTCACGTATTAAACAGTGGATGAAAGCGCTACATTTTTGGCTTCTGGTTTCTGGTTTACTTGTTTTTTTTGCCAGCAGTTCTGCAGTTCATTTTTTCGTTATGTTTGGTAATGTATGTCAAGATGGTAGATGCTGCATATCATTATCACCATCCAGCATGATACATGACCGATCCATGCAGAAATGACAAGGTGAGATAAGTCCAGCGCTATATGTGTTCATTTCAGCCATAAGTACACATGGTAGGCAATAAATATATACCAGATGCAAGCACAAATTAGCGGAGTATCCCAAAGTCATTGTTTTACTCTGTTTGACATTCCCACGTCATCCTTAAAGAAAAGATTATTTACATGCAATCGTCATCGCATAAAGCCACTAAATGAATCATTCCAAATAATTTGGGAAAGGAGACGGTGTAAGGAAAACACTAGTCTGAACTGGGATAGTGAAATGAGAAAAAGAGCACACGATGAGTTAATTTAGCCAGGCATGCTACTTGGACAGGTAAGGGCAGATCTGTGCAGAAAGTTTGCCACGATAATAATCAAATACAGGTAATGCTGTCTTACTCATTTACAAGCGGACCGTGGACCAAGAGTAGTACAGATTTATTCCAGTATCAAAAAATATACAAGATCTATGCTGACTACTTTTCAAAGTTTTCTTAAATTGCAAAATTAACAAATATGGTGTATCAAAGTGCAATAATGTAGTGCAATCAACATTTTCTAGACAAGGTATTCCAGATGTTGTCATGTCATACAGTGGCCCACAGTTTGCTAGTACTAAGTTTAGACCTTTTACAGAGACATGGGGAATGTGGCATGTTACATTTAGTCATAACTAAATACACTTGGTCAGAATGAGAAAACAGTGCAAATACTATTACGCAGAATGGCATTTAGCATTACTGGGGTATATTGGGAGGGTGGCCTAATGATTAAGGTGTTTGCCTTAAAAACACAAGGTGCAGGGTTTGAGGCTCACAAGGGATAATTGGCTAGGCTTAAAATGGCTCGCAAGGGCAGTTAGCTTAGTACTAATCTATGAACCTATCTATCTATGAATCTATATAAATTATCCTCAGTATCAGTTAATTCTTGACATTATCTGATAAATTTGCTTCTATAGTTCAGTCTAGATCACTATGCACCTTTACACTAGCACACTCCAATCTAATAGTTCCACCCCACCACTTAGCCACCACCCTAAATGCCTTCTTAGTTGGACTATTTTTAGGAGTTCCCTTTCATAATCCACATATCTAGAACCAATTTACCTTCATTTGAAGTGAGTCTAAATCACTTGCAAATGCTATGCATCCATTCACAGTATCTCAAATGCTAATCACAATCACATCTGCTTGTCACATCACCTCTAATGCCTGTATATATCTGAGATAAAACTGCCTGACAAAAACAACTTTAATGTAATTTCTGCATTGTCTTTCTTGATTGTTCTGCACTATTTTTATTCTTTGTTGCATATTTCCGGTTGTCCATAGTATGTGTCTTTTGTCTGTTCTAAGTTTACATTTTAATTTGTATTGGAAAATTAATTTCCATTCTGCACAGGCTTGTTTAAATTTGTGCATTTCACCATAATCCATTGTACATTTTTAATTTTTAACAGTAATTTCTGTGTATATATTATATTTTATATTATGTTTACAAACATTTTGGTATAAATGCACACTTCTGATCCAGTCCACACAACCACATAAATGAATAAAATAAAAATAAATGCCCTGGTAAGTGTTGATCTGTCCCCTGGTCAGTTATTAATGAGCCACAGGCTAAAAGGAAGGATGGCTACATTTACTTTTTGCGTTGACTCACGAAAATCAGCATATTGTTCAAAAGAGAGAGGAGACAGAATCAGTCAAGACAAACATCCTGCTACAATGGACAAACTGAGACTAAATGAAGGAGATGATGTAAGAATTTACTATGAGAAATAACCTGGAATGGCTGTTTTGAGGAAACATGATCAATTGAAGTTATTTGTTGTGAAAGTTTCAAATGGAAGGTGCTGAAACTATCAGTAACGTAAAGATGAAGCAGATTCAGAGAAAAAAAATAAAACGTTGCCGAGAGGAATGATTATAGCACTGATATTCATCACAGTGGACATCATCAGGCAAGAGTAAAAGAGGGTAGCAACAAGCTTTATAATTACAAAAGATGTGTTCCTTAATATTCTAAAATGTTTTGCAGGCCAACAAAACAAAACTAAGTTAATTGGATGTAAATGTGATCAGTGAGGGGCACAGCTGTGCATTGGTACCATTAAGGGAAGAGTCAAGCATGATGGACAAGAGAACATGTGCATGAAAAGTGAATAAAGAGACTGACCAACAAGAAAGTAGATACATTTCCATGTTGTCCATTTAGGCTGCAGTATGAGGGAACTGCTAGAGGTGTGCTGTTTACACATACAGCCAATGAAAATGAAGTTGTACAGACTGTATGGGTTCCCTCAAATTATCTCTGGTATGATCCCAGTTATTCTCATTAGGGGTAACATACAATTACTGACCATAGGATGGGTAAGGCCAATCTATAACCAAATGTGAATAGGTTATTTTGAGCACAAAAAGGGAAATTAGCTAGGTGTAATGGGTGTACAATGGTCCACAAGGGCATCTAGCCTAGTACCTATCTATGAACCTACAGAAAATTAGTTTGTTTGCGAAAGTGTCATTTTCTAAGACAGCTGATGAGATATTTGGATGTAGGAACCAGTGGGGTTTGAGTAACTAATAGGTAGGCAGCCTTAGAATCTACAGGGGTCCCTGCTGTTGCAGTATAAGATCAGGGAAGATCCTTCAAGTCCATGTGCAAATTTGCCTAACAGAAACCGGTGACATGAAGACCAAAACAGAAGAAACAAGAAAAGAGCATCCAAACCAGTGATATGAAGATCAAAACAGAAGAAACAAGAAAAGAGCATCCAAACCGGTGATATGAAAATCAAAACAGTGGAAACAAGAAAAGAGCATCCAAACTGGTGATATGAAGATCAAAAACAGAAGAAACAAGAAAAGAGCATCCTAAACAAAAATACAGCCAGTGTGCTGCAGCGTAGAATGAATGGCTAAAAAGTATGGGGTAAAAATCACCCCAAATGTCACGAGGCCTTTATCCCTCAGCTAGACAGTCTTTTTTAGGTGCTAAGTAGAAACAAGAAATACTTGTTAAAAACTAAATAGTCTAAAAGTGACTGTGAGAAGCAAACAGATATTGGACGCTATTAAGCATTATATGCCATAGGAAGTAATGTTACACCATTCTGCAATATACCAAAGTCCTACATGAGTCATGGAAATTGGTACACAGTGGTATTCTACACTATATACAGTCATAGCCCCATTGTGTAGCTATAGTACTAATGGGGGTACTTATGAAACTTAAAACTATGGACGCACAGGTGGTGTAATACATATGAACACACAAATTCCCATTTGCTGTTGATATCCTGAATTAAAAAATAATCATTTGCACAGTGGGCAAAACCCTTCTGGCAGCTGGTGTTCCTTGTGGAACAGGCAATCCTTCCTCCACAACAACATCTTTCCTGAACCCCACACAGTGACACTGTCAATCTCACAGCAATGGGACCTCCCACAGTAGCAGATCCTCTCATAGCTTAATGAAAGAAATTCACTTTGTGAATCAGTGTGTGGCATGACAGAGGAACGCAGAGCACTTGAGGTACAGCTACTTATTAAAGTGTACTTATTTCACCTTTCTAAATAGGTGCTCCTTACAGTTATGTGTAGTTCTATCATGCCACACTGCACTTCCCCCATGTCGAGTACTGGTGTGTGTAGTACATCATTGTTCACTCTGCACACCTCTGTACTATTCACAGAAGCTGACATTCTATACACTGCTCTCCATTACCATGACCCAGGTCTATGAATTGTGAGAGTGAATGGTTGTGTACTAAACATAGTGTACAGAATGCATTTATACAACTGTGCACTACGATTAAGAAAAACCCAGTCCACCCATGGAACTTCAAACCATACTTCTCAACTGTCTAGATTTTCACATGATGTCAAGATTTTTTGCTTCATGTTTTTGGTCTGACTCATAAAATTTGTCAGATTCAGGCAAATCACTAAAGACTGAAGTCACTAAGTTATGAGTTATATTTGAGTTTCGGACTTAATTTCCTTCATGAAGATGTGTGCAAACACAGAACCTGTTATTTTAACAACTTTCTAAGTTTATAACAGCTAAATTTAAAACCTGTTCCTGATTTTGTACCTTTATCACCCATTATTTTATTTTGTCCGGATTTCTCATGCTGTTGAAGCATATGATGAGGCATGCTTCAAAGCATGCCAAGGAGTTCACAGAGTTGTCTGGAAAAATGTTCACTACAGAACAGTGAAGTGTACACGAGCCAGAACTGTCACAGAGAGATGAGACAGCAATTAGCTTTAGGAAACAGTGACGTGTCTCTGTCCTTATACACAGTGTGTTCAAGATATGGAGTACCAGTAAAAAAGCCAGGCCTCTACCGTGGCATTTCATGAACTGTGTGACCTATAAAATTCAGCCATCATAATTACTGTGTTTTTCAATTGAGTATTCTAATGCTTCTGAAATATTAAATCATTGCAGTTTGTTAGGTCATCAGTACAGCATGGAAGCGTGTGTGTGTGTATATAGAAATTGGGTCTATATTAGACACTTGAAGAGCCATTTCATCGAACGCCTCTTCATTGACCCGTAAACCACGAAAACACAAAACAGCGAATGAGTATATAAGCAATTTCTTTCCCTGCGAAAGAAATCACTTACCCTAAACAAAAAAAGACAGCACTACAAGCAATGCAAAGTGGGGGACTTCACCCCCCTAAATATGCCAACACTGAGATCGCACTACAGTGGGGAAAATGACAAAGTAACAGAGGTGGCCAAGCAATTTCTTTCCCAGGGAAAGAAATCGCTTATATGACTGTTCACTGTTTTATGTTTTTATTTAATGGTTGATGAAGAGGCATTCAAAGAAACTCCTCTTTGAGCATATAATAGGAACCCTTTAAATATATATGTATATATGTATATATCTATATATACATTTATAGATATATATATATATATATATATATATATATATATATATATATATATATATGGGTATACTTCTCTTGTTTGAAATTACACTTGTTTGAACAAGAGAAAATCGAGACCCACTTTAGCGAAAGTGCACTTAAGCGAAAGGGGACTTTCGCAAAACTCAGTTTACTGAGCCACAGTACAGTGGGGACAAGGAAATATACCTTTTCCCTACTATAGTGCAATGTCAGCGTTAGTATATATAAGTAGCAGGGGTGTCGGGGGTGCAGGGGGGCTTGCCCCCCTGCTAAAGTGTGTTTTTGTTTGCCAGACCAGACCTTTGCTACTTATATATACATGCAGTCCAAGATTGGTAAACTGAGTTTCGTGAAAGTGCACTTTTGCTTAAGTGCACTTTTGCTAAAGTGGGTCCCGATCTTCTCTTGCTCGAACAAGTGTAATTTTGAACAAGAGAAGTAGACCCATATATATATATATATATATATATATATTATATAGATATATATGTGTTTACATTTGTAAGTGCCTATTCTTTTCCCATAATGAATTAGCATAATTCAATGGAACAGTATAAAAGATTAGTTTTATTTAACTGATGCTGTTGTAAATATATACAGTATATATCTCACAAATGTAATATACTTTCTTTCCGAAATCAGGGATATAAAACATGGCATTTCCATTCATACACTTATTCATCAGTCATTCATTTATTCATTTTCTAAACTCTTGTCTTAGTGAAAGTCACAGTGTTAGCACATTGAGGGGAGTAGACTGGACTCCTTTACCCCAATAACTGTCTTTAACTTATCCTGTGGGGACTGTCAATGTTCTCAGGCTAGTTTAGAAATGTAAAAAAATGTATAAAACACAAACTAATATAATTCCACGAAACGAAGTGCAGGAAGATGTAAATGCCCACAACAAATTTAGACCGTTATCAGTAAATCAAAAACTCTTTAATAATAAAACAAAAAAAAGAAAGAAGAAAACAAGCGCTTTCGTCTTCACATTAGGAGACTTTATCAAGTTCAAATGTAGAACACTATGACACCATTTAAAAGTAAGCATGCTCACACTGTAAACCAATCAGAAAGGGTCACTTATGAATACATAAATAAATGAATACATAAATGGATTAATCAACGTCAGCCCACTTGAAAACTCAAGGCAAATCTTTTTTCTGAAAGTAATGCATGCCTATGCACATAAAACCTATAAATAACATAAAGACATGTCACTAAAATGTTATTAAAATGACAAATTCACATATATGAAATATGCATCAACTAGAAGCAGAATTAAAAATCACAATAGCCTAAAAATAACACAAATATGTAATGCATAAAATTGCACAGAAAACCGTATAACAACATACAGTCTCATTCTGCTATGCAACATGGATATATTCGTTTTGGACATATATTGGGCAAAAAAAGAAAAAAAACTTACAAATATATAAATGCATAAAAAACTGTTAATCTACCCAAAAAAAAAAAAAAAAAAATATATATATATATATATATATATATATATATATATATAGGTTCCTAGGTTCATACTAGGCTAACTGCCCTTGTGAGCCATTTTAAGCCTAGCCAATTATCCCCTGTGAGATTCAAACCCAGTACCTTGTGTTTGTAAAGCAAACACCGAACCATTAGGCCATCTGTATATATATATATATATATATATATATATATATATATATATATATATATATATATATATATATATATATATATATATAGATATATATATAGATATATATATATATATAGATATATATATAGATATATATATATATATATATATGTATATAAACCATACATTATTAAAATAATTCTATTTAAACCAACCAAAGACAATAAATAAACATCTCTCCAAAGATTTCAATTAAAAAAAACAGGTAATAGAGAATGATTCATTAAGCCCGGGCCATTGCATGGCATTATCCTAAGCTGCCATAGAGTTTCACATTTCTCTAATAGCAATGGCCAAGGACCACTTCTTGGATTGTGCTCAAAAGGTTCGATTACAATAAATTTAAAACCATGTCCAATAAACTCTGCACAATATTTGGTCAAGGCATTAAATTCTTTCTTCAATCTTATGTCCCTCAGATGCTCATAAATGTGACTCCTTAACGTCTGCTCTGTTTTGCCTATATAAAAAAACAGGGACATTTTGAGCAAAAAGCATAATACACAACTCTTTCAGTCTGACAATTAAAATTTTTCTTTAAAACCACTTTGACATCATTAATTTTATAAGTAGAAGCTTCAAAAATATAATTACAGTAGCTACATAAACCACACTTTTTCATAGTATCCTTACTCAATTTCTAACCACCATCCTCAAACATATTCTTGAGAGAACAACCCTTTTTATAAACAATTAAAGTATAAAATGACCCAATTTTTTAACAAAATATCAACAATATCCTTGCTTTCCAAACTAAAAGTCATAATGAAAGGTGAATGAAAATGTGGTCCACTAATTCCATTCTGTGTGCCCAAAATAGACATTTCAAGATCCCCTGCTGGCAGTAATGTGTTCAAATTAGTATCATTCATAATACTAGATGTCACAAAATTATCACAATTCAAAATTGCAGTAAAAAAAACTCTCCCTTTTGTTGATAACCGCCAACATGAGAGTATTCACCAACTCAAAAGGATAGTCTCTTCAAAAACATATTCTTCAGAAGTTCACATTCAGAAAGAAAGGACTCAATGTGTGAAACCATACGGGCTGCTCTTACAAACTGACCCTTCACCACCCCTCTCTTCTGCCTATAAGGGTTGGAGCTATCAAAATGCAAGAAGATATTTGAGTATGTCTTCTTACGATGGATCTCAGAAACATATTTCTTTAATACATAAGCTTTTTGTAACTTAACGTCAAGATAATTAATTTCATCAACACCAATTTTATATGTAAAAATAAAAAAAAATGGTTGAATCATTAATATAAGCCAATAATTCAGTAATCATCTGCTCAGATCCATCCCAAAAAATAAATATGTCATCCATAAGAGAGGCATTTTGTGAATTTTTATTAGAAAAAGGTGTGTCTCAGCTTTGTATTAATGTTTATGAACAATTACTTAACTTAATCCTGAAAAATAATTGTATATATTTTGAGAAAGAATATTTCATCCAAGATGTTGGCATGGCTATGTGTTCCCCATTGTGGGGGCCTTTACGCTAACATTGTTATGTTACAGTGGGAGAAGAAGTTTCTCTTTAATTCTCCTTTTTATAATTTCTGTAAAATGTATATAAGATTTTTGGATGACATTTATTTTTTGGGATGGATCTGAGCAGATGATTACTGAATTCTTGGCTTATATTAATGATTCAACCATTTTTTTTGTTTTTACATATACAATTGGTGTTGATAAAATTAATTATCTTGACGTTAGGTTACAAAAAGCTTATGTATTAAAGAAATATGCTTCTGAGATCCATCTTAAGGAGACATACTCAAATAGCTTCTTGCATTTTGATAGCTCCCACCCTTATAGGCAGAAGAGAGGGGTGGTGAAGGGTCAATTTGTAAGAGCAGCCTGTATGGTTTCACACTTTGAGTCTTTTCTTTCTGAATGTGAACTTCTGAAGAATATGTTTTTGAAAAGAGACTATCCTTTTGAGTTGGTGAATACTCTCATGTTGGAGGTTAACAACAAAAGGGAGATTTTTTTAGTGCAATTTTGAATTGTGATAATTTTGTGACATCTCCTAGTATTATGAATTATGCTAATTTGAACACATTACTGCCAGCAGGGGATCTTGAAATGCTTATTTTGGGTACACAGAATGGAATTAGTGGACCAAATTTTCATTCAGCTTTCATTATGACTTTTAGTTTGGAAAGCAAAGATATTGTTGATATTTTGTTTAAAAATTGGGTCATTTTATCCTCTTGTAATGATGTCAAACAATGTGTGGGTGAAAAACCTTTAATTGTTTATAGAAAGGGTCTCTCTCTCTTTCAAGAATATGTTTGAGGATGGTGGTTACAAATTGAGTAAGGATACTATGAAGAATTGTGGTTTATGTAACTGCTGTAATTATATTTTTGAAGCTTCTACTTATAAAATTAATGATGTCAAAGTGGTTTTAAAGAAAAATTGTAATTGTCATACTGAAAGAGTTGTGTATTGTGCTTTTTGCTCAAAATGTCCTTGTTTTTATATAGGGAAATCTGAGCTGAAGTTAAGGAGTTGCATTTATGAGCATCTGAGGGACATAAGATTGAAAAAAAAGAATCTAACACCACGGCCAAACATTGTGCAGAGTTTATAAATAGAAATAAGGCACTTCGGCTGGAGATAAAAAACACTTTAATACAAATAAAATAAATATTGCAAATAGGTAAGCGTTTTTGAGGCAATCCTCTTCTTCAGACCTAAATACAAACTGATAAAAATCCAGGATTTAAATACAAGCACTAATCAATAAAAATAAAGCTTAAGAATACATCATAAAATTCAATGTGATAAACCTCTTCTCTTCAAAAGAGGTTTTAAGGACACAGCACTATTAAGGCCAGATGGAAAATATGCCTTAAAATTCACAATCCATCTTAATTCAACATATTCTGTTTCATTTTTGATGTCTCCTTCACGTAAACTGACATTAACTTTCTGTAGAACTAAAAATTTAAAATTGTGCTGTGTGTCATAATCAATTACATGCTTAGCTAGTGCATTCGTACATTTGCTATTACGTATGTCATTGAGCTGTTCCATAATTCTTTCTTTCAACATACGACTTGTCTTGCCTATGTAGAATGCACTACATAAATTACACTTTGCTAAATAAACAATATTTATTGTGGAGCAATCAGCATAAAAAGAAAACTCTATAAGCTTATCATTTAGTGGATGTCTGACCATTCAAGCAGACCATATATAAGCGCAAGCTTTACAGGTTCTACAGGGGTGGGTACCACTATGCTGTGAGTTAAACCTCTCACATGTATTATGGTGCTTGTAGCATAACCTTTCTTTTAGGTTTCTATTATTCTTGAAGCTAAAACTCGGATTAGCTCCTAGCACCCGGCTAACACTACGGTTTTCTGTGCAATTTTATGTATTATATATTTGTGTTATTTTTAGGGTATTGTGATTTTTAATTTTGCTTCTAGTTGATGCATATTTCATATATGTGAATTTGTCATTTTTATAATATTTTAGTGACATGTCTTTACGTTATTTATAGGTTTTATGTGCATAGGCATGTATTACTTTCAGAAAAAAGGTTTGCCTTGAGTTTTCAAGTGGGCTGACGTTGGTTAATCCATTTATGTATTAATTTATTTATGTATTCATCAGTGACCCTTTCTGATTGGTTTACAGTGTGGGCATGCTTACTTTTAAATGGTGTCATCGTGTTCTACATTTGAACTTGATAAAGTCTCCTAATGTGGAGACGAAAGCGCTTGTTTTCTTCTTTTTTTGTTTTATGATTAAAGAGTTTTTGATTTACTGATAACGGTCTAAATTGGTTGTGGGCATTTGCATCTTCCTGCACTTTGTTTTGTGGAATTATATTAGTTTAGAAATGTAGTTCCTCCAAAGCATCCTAGGTTTATCCCAGTTTCTCCCCAGTGGGGCCCATCTTGGAATGCCTCCAGCAGGAGGTATCCAGGAAGCATCCTCACAAGGCACCTGAACTGCCTCAGCTGACTGCTGTCAACATGGAGGAGCACTAGTGACTGTACTCTGAGGTCACGTCAGATTGGCGGGCTTCTACCTATGTCAGTGATAATGAGTAGAACTACCCTTGGAATGAAACTCATCTCTCCAGCTTATATTGCAATCTCATTCTTTCAGTCAGTGCACAAAGATAATGTCTTCAAGTGAGACTAGGGATGTAGAATGACTGGCAAAATAGTTCTTTGCCATGTGATTGAGTTCTCACTTCTCCACCACAGTTTATTACTGATGTTGCACCCATCCACTGATGAATCTTCTGACTCATTCTACCTTCTGTTGTGAACACGATAATAGAAGAGTTCCATTCCTTCATCTGAAGTATCTATTTTTTTCCCTCACTTTCAGAGAATGATACACTTTTTGTCCACAAAGAATCATCCTCTGATTTGCAGGTGCTGATTTTTATCCCGCCTTCACAGTCAGCAGCAGTTTAATGCAGTGAACACTTGAGATCAGGACACAAACCTCACTCCTCAGATATTATGACTGAATGGTATGAAACAGTGACCAAAGGACCTAGTACTGTTTCAGCATCTCCCACACGATATTTAGGAGTATACATTCATGCACCTTCTCTGACTTCTCAATGCACTTTTCTGTGGTTATAATGGAATTCACATTGTTCTTCCCAAAGGCTGCACTGTTAAATGAAGTGTTCCTTTCAGTATCATGTCATATGTAATTCTGCAAAAGTGGAACACATCTCATGCCATTGTTTTTTTTAAATGGGACCATTACAGTATTTTTTTTGCCTCAGAGATACTGCCTCAGCCTTCCACACAGCATAGAAAAGCTGTGTTAATCATGATACTCTGACAATGTCCAGCAACTTCAGAATTTTCTCTAATTCCACAGTCTTGCTACAACAGACTTGTCTGATCACTGCAGTGATCTTACCACCTACAGAAAAAGTTCCAGTTTCACTGTCCACTTCTAGCACTTCTTCTTTAGAGACAACATGTCCACTGGAAGGATAGGTGTCAGTTTATCGAAAAACTACATTGTCGAAACCCATATGGTAGAGACCATATGGCCGACAATGCAGTTAATTGAAAAATTAATATAAAGCCACACAACACCTGCCAACATCACAAAAAGTGTTTTTGTGAAGGGGAGACCCATGTCCCCCCCTACAAGCCCTCAGAGATCACACTGCTGTGGAGAAAAGGGCAAATTTCCTGATCTCTACTGTACCGTGATCTCAGTGAGAATGGTTTGACAAACCAAATTGTTGACCATATTGTCTGGAACATATGGGTTTCGACTGTTTGGTCCTTTGACAAATTGAGATCCACCCCACTAGAGTTAGGTGTTCCTCAAAGGTGTTGTTTTAGTCTTTTAGCAATATCCCCAGTCTAAACCAGCATTTCTCCACCAATACTGAGAATATCCTGGCAGCGTGGCAATATCCCCAGTCTAAACTAACATTTCTCCACCAATACTGAGAATATCCTGGCAGTGTGGCAATATCCCCAGCCTAAACCAGCATTTCTCCACCAATACTGAGAATATCCTGGCAGTGTGGCAATATCCCCAGTCTAAACTAGCATTTCTCCACCAATACTGAGAATATCCTGGCAGTGTGGCAATATCCCCAGTCTAAACTAGCATTTCTCCACCAATACTGAGAATATCCTGGCAGTGTGGCAATATCCCCAGTCTAAACTAGCATTTCTCCACCAATACTGAGAATATCCTGGCAGTCTGCTGCTTCCCCCTTCTGGCTCCCACAAGGGTCTGTAAGGACACCTTTAATCATGGCCTTACCAAACCCCTCCCACACCTGGGCTTTCATATTATTGACTGCTACAGCTGTTACTTTCCAGACTTATCTGTGCTTTTTGGACAAATCCAAAAGCCTCTGCTAGCATTGTATGGTAGTTCTCTTTTCTAACTTGACTGCTATATTTGCTTTTGGTGTCCAAAAGTTGATTCTAGTGTTACTGCCATGGCAGTCATTCACTACCTTTTGGACATGGCTCCTTTTCACTCCCTCAGATGCTAAGAGGTCCTGAACAGGTCTGCTCAGACCCCAGACACATGATCTTCAAAAGTGTGAGAGAGAAGCTCTTCTAGAGGTGAGTGTTGAACTCACTGTCCACAGAAGCAACAGCTAAGCATTCCCAGATGCCCTCAATATATGGTTCAGTTTCATTGGTCTGTCCAGCTGCTGCTGTGGCCATATCAGCACACTCAACACCAGATGGTAGGTAGTTGATGGCTCAACACATGTCTTGACTCACATGTTCAGAATATATGACCTCTGGTCAGATGACAAGACTACAAAACTAAATCACTGACCTTAGATCCAAGGCATTAAAAGTGACTCCTGGTGTTCAGATATTGTGCTTGCTGTGGGCAATCCAAAACTAACACTGAAGTTCAAAAACAGGTCATTAGTCAGATTCAGATCAACAAGCCATTCTTCCAAGTCCTATCCCATACAGATATCTCCATTATTCCCAACAAAGTATTGAGGTCTCACAGTAGAAGTACATAATCCATAGGTGGTACCATATTTATTTTTATTTATTTATTTTACATTTGTTGACCGGGCTAGTCTAGCTGGATATATGTCCATTTTCAGTAGAGGCCCAGGGAGAAAAGCTCCACACAGATATACAAAAGTATAAAAAGTATAAAAAAAATATTGTTACGTGGTAAATATAGGATTAGTAAACCAAATAAAGCAGTTAGTTATTACATTTCAGAGATTAAAGCACTTAAGAAAAGTAACAGTGGACATGACATTGCTTAAGAAAGCTAAAACAGATATAATACAGTAAGTGTAACATCCAAAATCTCAAAGAAAGCAAAATAGTCCCAATAACTTTTAGGTTCATATGAACAAACAACAGACTAAGTCTTCCTCTGTACAACTCATAATTTATTTGAGGTAACCCACTTATTAACTGGTACAAAGTGCAAAAGAACAACACCCAGCTATGGTCTTGCCAGTATCGTCCCACCTGTCCAAAGTTTCTCCTGAGTGTCTGCTCCAGAGAAGGAAAGAAAATCAAAGTAGCAGTGCCCAGTGCTACGTACTTTTCAGGTTCTAGTACACGTTCTGGCTTGTCTCACAGCACAAAAGTTATATTCCGTATCAAAGGGACCGGTTTCCGAGGATTTAAACTGTCTTAATCCATCCCAGTCCTGCCTGCTACTTGATTGCCATTTCTTCTAAGTCTAATTGGTCTATTTGGTCATCCAGCTACCAGACAGTCTTTGATGAAGGCCACCTCAATGCCTGGCTCTAAGGATGAGTCTCAATATCCCTGTTCTGCATAACATTCTCAGATTAGGATAAACAGAGTAGTATCAAACATAAGTGAATTTCAAAGTTCTCACAGCTCATAAACTGACTGTAATGAGTCGACTTCTTTAATCATCAACTGATATTTACCTTTCCATCTAGAGTTAAGGCATTATCTTTGTGGAGGGGTTTGTATGCTGTTGTGATCCTTAGAGCTAGATTTTCTGAAGTTTTTGATCTGAGAGAAGAGGATCAGACTAACAATGATTCACAATGCTTCTCATGATGGTTCAGTTAACATATGATATTGTTCAGCAGACCAAATTCTAAGTCTGGTTTCTTGTGAACTAGTACTACACCGACTGAATAATAAGACTGAAGAGCTGGCAGCATATCACATTGTATCTGTCCTTTATTTCATTAGATCTGAATCTAAATATTACAAGACCAAGGGAATGATAGCATTCAGACGGCTTCAGAATTCATGATTTTTCTGAATAGCTATTTTAATTCTATTATAATTATTGTCACTGAACTGTGTTAATGGGTACTTCATGGTGATACAAGATAATGGCTTGTGTAAATGAGAGAAATGTATACCCCTCTATGGCACACACTGATATATTTATAAAACAAATCTGTATTGTATATTATGTGAATATAGTTGGTTTGCCGTCTATACCACATGTAGAAGTGTCCGTCATAATCAACAAGCTAACCAGCCAGATAATGATGCACTACTTGTGAAATGCACCAGTAGATGATCCCCCAGGAACTCCCACTTGTAGAATAGCCAAAAACATGAAGTGGACTTAAAAAACTTTTATTACACACAAAAAAAAAAAGATAACAGTCTATCACAAGTAATGCTTTCATTACTTGCCATAGATTATCGTTTTGTGTTTTACATCCACTTCATGTTTTTGCCTATTCTACAAGTGGAAGTTCTGGGAAGACCATTTACTGGTGCACTTTTGGTTATTCAGTATTGTCCATGCATTGACATGTTCTTTGCTCAGTTAACTGCTTAGGAAAGCTGTCCAGCAACAGGTGAGCATATTGTACCTCATCATGTATGTGCTGCTGTTAGAGCAGCCTAGAGGTCATGCTGTGGGAGACAAAAGGGAGATTCCATTTCAAAATAAAGTGCTTTCTAGTTTTGCCACTAGTGGTTTCTATAGCCTTGATATGTTGTAAAGTATGAAAATATGTTTATCACAGGATCAGAAACTCCAGATATCCATTGAAAAAAGTGTATACAGCCTTAATGCTGGTGTGCTGCATTACTGTAGCACATGCATTCACTGTAGAAAACATTGCGTTATTTCTTTGCAGATCTGTTTTTCATTATACTCCAGAGGTACAATATCATGTTTTAGTGTTAACTAGATAATTTTTCCTCTAAAAGAAAAATAATAAATTTGAAGATGTATTGTGAGTATTTGGCATCTTGCTGCTGGCATTAAGTTAGCTTAAAATTCAGTCTGAGCAGGTATATTTTCATCTACTTTTAAGTTAAAATTAATGGCTCTGTTTATTTTACATGCAGGATATCTTGAGAAGGCACAGATACATGCAATTCCCCGGGAGGCACCTCACATTGGCACTAAAGTGGTGATCGAATGCAGCAGCAACAGTTACAAACTGATGAGTTGTTGGTTCTATAAAAACAATGGAAGTTCGTGGCATCATTCAAACTCCATCACTGCATCGGGTATTCAGTACGTCATTGAGAGTGTTACAGCACAGGATGAGGGGTCCTATACCTGTCAGTGCTACAGTGAGAAGAGGCTATCTACAGAAATAAGTAACGCTGTTACCTTGGCAATAAGGAGTAAGTGCAGAGTGCCACAAATAAACATCCTTTGCAGACAATTTTTAAAAAGGCCTGTATAAACTATTAAACAAAATGCCTTGAACGTAAAAGCTGGATTGAATGTAATTTTGGTAAGCTCAAAAGTTGCTCAGCATTATACACGGTGAAAGATAAACATGACTGCAGCAATGAGTAATGTTTGTGATTAAGGTAACATGCTACTGCGGTGAAATTTCTTTCAGATCTACAAATTGGTCCCCAAGGCTGTTGAAAGATAAGATGCAGTTTTAAGAAAGAAAGCCACATCAGAGATCCCAAGTATCTCCAAAAACAGACAGCTGTACCAGAGATCCCAAGTATCTCTGAAAACAGACAGCTGTACCAGAGATGTCAAGTATCTCCAAAAACAGACAGCTGTACCAGAAATCCCAAGTATCTCCGAAAACAGACAGCTGTACCAGAGATCCCAAGTATCTCTGAAAACAGACAGCTGTACCAGAAATCCAAAGTATCTCTGAAAACAGACAGCTGTACCAGAGATCGCAAGTGTCTCCGAAAACAGACAGCTGTACTAGAGATCCCAAGTATCTCCGAAAAAAGACAGCTGTACCAGAGATCCCAAATATCTCCGAAAACAGACAGCTGTACCAGAGATCCCAAATATCTCCAAAAACAGACAGCTGTACCAGAGATCCCAAGTATCTCCAAAAACAGACAGCTGTTACCTATTGAGTTTCAAAGGGGTACAGGGCAGTCCATAAAAAAATTAAGACTGGATCTACAATACACCATAAAACCACTTCTTCAGGGCTAAATGGGAGTTAAAGATACGATCACCGAGGTACATATTTCTAACCCAGCTCTGAGTGTCACTATTACTTCTGCAGTAAGATGAAACTGTCCCTCATGCAGACTTGGCCTCTATGCAGGGTCTCTCTATCTCTCTACCAACTGCATACAGTAGGACTTTCTCCTGTATCCATTGGTTCAGCCAGTCATTGTACTCCCAAAGCTTCTTCTTCTTCAGCATGCTGGCTGCTGGCACAGATTATATTTTTGTGAAAGCAACCTCTAACGTCTGTCGTAGCATTTTGTTGTTATCTCCCAAGCACTACTTGCTACCATTGCAACTTTTTTTCTCTGTCAAATCGCTGATTTATATATGCATTAGAGCATGTATTCACCCATTCTCTT